>NC_053025.1:359843763-360143763 GCF_003073215.2 Triticum urartu | reverse complement strand
CGATATCACCCCCAACAAATCTACGGGTTACACGCCTTTCTTCATGGTTTACGGAGCAGAGGCGGTTCTCCCTAGTGACATCCATCATGATTTGCCTTGTGTGGCGGCTTATGTTGAAACTGATAATGAAAAAGCACGTCAGGATGCTATTGACCTGTTGGATGAGGAGCGTGACCTTGCGGTGGCTCGTTCGGCGATTTACCAGCAAGATCTGCATCGTTATCATAGCCGTCGGGTTAAACCCAGGACCTTTCAAGAAGGTGATGGTGCTCCAGCTTATCCAGGATCAAACTGATATGCACAAACTATCCCTTCCTTGGGAAGGACCCTTTGTGGTAAGCAAAAATCTGAACAATGGGTCATACTACCTTATCGATGTTCGAGACCACAAGGACTCACGCACGTCGGAGAAGGAGACCCGCCGGCTGTGGAATATTGCTCATCTTCGGCCTTATTACACCTGAGCCACTGGCTCTTGTGATGTACATATTTTGACAATGTATATATTATGATGAATATAATAAAGCTGGCATCCCTGCTAAGTCAGGGCCTGTGTCATTTCATTTATAAGAATAATGAGTCTTTATTATTTCTTCATATGATCACTTGGGGGCTTCCTGCTCATTGAGCTTGTACGCCATAGTTACCAAATACTTGGGGGCTTCCTACTCATTGAAAATAGCTATGACTACCCTGATGATCTGGCTTGTACGCCTGGAATGAAATATTACTTCGGGGCTCTTGTTAATGGATAGAGCTTCGATGACCCTTGTAATAGGCTTGGACACCTCGTGTATTCACCAAAAAATCCGGGTTATCCTGCCTTTATAAGTCTGCCACTCCGCCTAGGTAATCCTGGAATGACTCGCCATACTCTTGACAGTCAATCTTATAAAGACCCTGAACTTGTCAAAGTTAAAACGGCGATTGGTCATGTGAGGCCCGGCTTACAAGGTTTGAATGAAGGTTTAACTCAGTGGCCGTGTGGCCCTTGAAAAGCACTTGATTTTGAGGCCTGGCAGCCTATGAAAGCCTTTGTTTTTTGATTTATATTTGATTTGAACATTTTTTGAGGTTCATCTCTTGTGATATGTTAATACATGGTTGAAAATCGATGAGGGCTATGTTGCCTTATGGTTCATATATGAAACTATCCGGCATTTGTTAACCCGGCCTGTCTTTGAACTTTAAGTCGATGGCATATGATGATCTTGTGCTTAGAGTACTGGCTCTAAGCTTTGGGATGTTACCCCTTGCTGCATATGGCGTCGTGAGCCGGCGGTATGGATTAATTGAACAGCACGTTGTGCTCTCAATTTTTGGGTTGTAACCCTTACTGCACAGGTATGATAAGCCGGCAGTGTGTCGGATTGCGGGTTCCGGCAAACCCTTGTGAGGTTCGAACTCTGGGGTGCGCATGAAGAACACTCTCTTCCTCGCTCGCCCACTCAACGATTCCACAGCCTAGCTCGACAGACCCAAAGAACAAGATACGGGAGGGTTTATACTAGTTCGGGCTACCTTGCGGTGTAATACCCTACTCCAGTTTGTGGGTGGATTGCCTCGGGGGGCTGAGGATGAACTAATACAATGGATAAACAGCCTCAGGAGGTGAGGTGTTCTTGGGCTCGATGAACTGGTGAGCTCGTTAGGGTGGAATGAATCCGATCCCCCCTCCCCCTCTATGGTGGTGGCTAAGTCCAATTTATAGTGGCCTTGGTCCTCTTCCCAAAATGTTAGGCGAGAAGGGATCCCACAACGGCCAAGTTTGAAGGGGGGCAACTAGTACAAGCTATCCTAACAAAAGGTGGTCCTCGCCTGCCATAGGCTCTGGTGGTGATGCTATTGTGGGCTCCGCAATGACCTCCGTCCTACCGTCCTGCTGGTCTTGGTCTTCTTACACCGATATGGAAACCTTTGCCTGATTCCTCAAGACCCCGCGCCTGTTCTTGCCTCCTTAGCACCAAAGAGAAAACTGGTACACTGCGCCCGCTGGTGCTTGCCTGGCCTTGGTCGTCCTGGCTCACGTCACATGAACCTCACGAGGTGCTCCCTGCATAGATATCCCCGCTCCTCAGGAGCCAGCCTAGTGAAGCTGCCCTCAGGGAGGTCTTGGTGTCATTCACCTCGCGAGTGTCTTGAGTTGTTGTTGCTGAAGATTGGCCGTACCAGGACGCTGGTGGAGCCACGCTCTAGGCTGCAGGTAGGAAAGTCTGGGCACCCCCGTTCCCAGGACGCCGACAGTAGCCCTCGGGCCCAAGGCGCGCTCGGACTTGGCTTCATGGTGAAGCCAAAGGGCAAGTGCGGAGCACCGCGGGGCACAACCGCCTGTGGCCTTGATTGACATGTGGCGATCGATGGGACATGGGTGTGGCAACCGTTCGACTTGATGAGACCCTGCTGCATGCAGAAGAAAACCATCATTACATGTGATCGTGGAGGCCGACGGTTGGCCTCCTTCTGGCTATAAATGAAGAGAGGGGTGGAGCCCCTGTTGCTCATCTCCTTCTCCACAACGCCTGCTTCTTCTTCCTCCTCCTTGTCTCTCCGTCCTGCCGCGACACTCATGGCGTTGATAAGGACATTATCCACCGCCGAGAAAGGGAAAACCCCCCGTGAAGAGAAGGGGCCACTTCCACCGAAGAAGAGGTTTGTCTGCTCCCACGACACTGTCGTGAGGTAGGAGGTGACGAGACCTTGGTACGAGCGGCCTCCTCCCGGCTACCCGCTGCCCTTGTGCGCCCAAGCGCAGGGCTCAGGAGAGGGCAGAGCGCCCCGCGCCGCCCGCACCATGGCCGCGGTTGCCATGTCGTGGTTGCACGAGAAGCCGATCCACAAGCTCATGCCGAGGGCTCCTCGCGCGAGTTCGTGATATGGGCGGCGATGCCACCATGCACGTGGATCAAGCTTCCACAGTACTTTGCGAGTTGTGGTTGCAGCACGCCGAGTGCAGCACCCCAGCAACAGGGGCAGAGGTCGAGGTCGTCTCCGCGGGCAAGATCTTCATGACTCGTGGATGGGGCGAGGTCGCCCATGCTTGCTGCGTGGAAGGGGCCCTCGCCATCTACTTTGAATATGACGGCGCCTCCATGATGTTCTTCAAGGTCTTCGACGAGGAAGGCCGTCGCCTGGAGTGCTGCCCTGGAGGGGGCTGCCAGGACGGCATTGTAGAGGGCGTCGAGCCCGCCCCCAGGCCTGCTAGCAGTTCCTCCAGCAGCAGCGGTGACTCCTAGGAGTCCAGCGAATCTCCCGAGCTTGATGAGTCCCCGCAGACGAGCGACGACAGCTATGTGCCACCGAGCTCTTGTCAAGCTCGGAGCATGGCTGCGGCGTCAGCTCGCCGCCGTCGATGATCTAGGTCGGGTTGGCGTCGGCCTCACGTGGACCACTGTTGATGATGGCGTCGGCGGTGTTGCCCGTAGTTAGGACCCTTGAAGTCTTTCCTTCTTTTGTTCCCTACGAGGAATCGAGACGAACCCCGTGGGGGTGTGTAAAGAAATTGTAATGCTTTTGCTCCGGTGTTTATCACTTGTAACATCCCAAATTTTCAATTTGGAATGTTATACACTAGATCATCATTGCATATCATATTTATTGCATTTTGGTTGATCCTAGAAATTTTTCGCAACTCAAGGACCCTTGGAGAGAGTTGGGGATTTCGTTATTTTCATATTTAAGTTTTCTCAAATTTTGAAATAGGGATCATTTGATTTTATTTATTTTATCTTCAATTATTTCTATTATCAAAATATGAGAGAGGGAATAAAATGACTTTCCCAAAATAAAGAAATATTGAGGATTTAATAAAAAAATCAAATAAGATTTTATTTGGTTTATTTGCTATTTTATTTGAATTTAGGAAAAATGCGCGTTTTTCAAAATTTCATTTAGGCCCCAAATAAATGTTCATCCTGTGTGGCTTGATTTTAGAAGCCGGGGAAATTTTATTTTGGGATTTTTGGAGTCCGTTTAGAATTCCTTTTGTTTTTTTTCTAAGCATAACTTTTTTAAAAAAAACGCAACCGACCTACGGGTCGTGTCCGACCTGGACACGAGGCCCGTCTGGCTTTATAAGCCGGGGAGGCCCAGCCGGAACCCCCCCAAACCCTAGCCACCCCAAGTCCCCGCCGCTGCCGCCCCGCTGCCCCGCCACCCACGCTGCCCCGCTGCCCCGCCGACGATCGCCGGAGCCACGCCGCCGCCGCCGTTCGCCGGAGCGCCGAGGTAGACGCCGTTGCCTCGGTTTTCGCGAAGAAAACCGATCGGTTTTAAAAAAACAAAAAACTTACATCTATTTTTTTCGTTAGATCGGTTTTTCCGGTTTATTTATTTAGCGAACGTTCGTCCGTTCGTTCGTTTTAACGAACGTTCGTCGTTTTTTTTTCTCGGATTAAATCCGCGATTTTTCTGATCGCGATTTCTGATCTGATTTTTGTTTTAGTCTAACTTTTCTCTCATTTATCGGAATCAGGCAATTCAAGCGCCTGGAGTTTCGTCTCGAAACCCTCTTTCCAATTAACCAACTCAAACAAGTTTTTTCCACTGTAAAAATTGCCATAGATCCAGAATAGTAAACGTAGCCTGTTTCTTTTGCCGTTTTGTCATTCGTTGCTTCGTTCGATTTGATTTTTTTGCCAACCGGAGTTCTTAAGTTGAACCTTCTGGTTAGAGCTCTTATTTGAGTTTTACCTATGCATTAGTTGAGTACTTATTGTATGCTTGTTTGTGTGCGTTAGAGTACCCGGAGTGCGCCGCTTGTTACTTCGAATCGCTAGGTTTCCCGGATCATCAGCAAGGCAAGTAACACTTTGATCATACCTCCTACTACCCAGTTTTATTGCATTAGATCAATCCTTACGCATTGCATGATTAGGATCTAATTAAATTGTGGGTTTGGGAAGTAGTTGAGGTAGTACCTATTACTTGTTTATTATCAAAACCTTTGGGAGTTACTTCTACGTTGCTTATTATGCCATGCTATGCTAGTAGACGTGGATTGGGTGAGTGTATCCATGACAGATGTGAGTTTGTTAATTAATGGTTTATTTAAGGTGGCAACTTAAACACACATCTGGGTGGATTGAGGTACCTGGGTATTCCAGGATTGCCTGTTTTTCTTTATGGACAGCCACCCAAGCTCAAAGGGATCATGAGATATTCATGCTAGAAACTTCCGTGTGCAGCCACAAGCTATTATGGCCTCTAGCATAGTTGACTAAGTCGTGCGAACTCTTATAGTGGTAGACTAGCAGATGTAGGGGATGTAGGTGGTACGGTCAAATATGCATATAGAATAGCTTTTCACAAAACTGTAACCATAGAGCTTTCCACCAGCCAAATATGCATATAGAATAGATGTTTCATTCCATTACTCTCTATGTGTTACATTGCCAGCATATTCCATGTGCTGACCCATTTCGGGCTGCAACGTTAATGTTGCAGACTTTTCAGACGATGATTAAGGAGTTTTTAGGTCGTGACTCTATACTCAGTGATGCCGTTGGAGTTGATGGACTCACTTATCTTCCAAGCCTTCCGCTGTTATCGTTATTAGATGCCCTTACGCCATATTTATTGTAATAAGTTCTCTTTTGGAGACACTCAATGTAATAAGTGTGTGATTGCTACTCTGTTATAAATCCTTCAAGTACTGTGTGGTGTCAGCATTACTGATCCAGGGATGACACCGGAGCACAGAGATTGGACCGCTTGAGGACTTGTGGTCGCACGTCTCGCTTTGGCCCTGTCCTCCCTTTTCGTCCTCACGGTAGCTTACCACTCTACGCCGGCAGGTCCCAATCCCCAGGCCGGCTTCAGCTGTCGCTGGTATGCTAGGTCGCGATGTCGTCGTCAAGGCCAGGAGGTGAGCGGCCCGAGGTCCGGTAGGACCTCTAAGGTGCGATGCTCAAGAGGCCCCCTTTGGCGTGCAAGCAGCATCCCGGAGGCAGAAAAGGAAGGCGGTATCGCTGGAGCAAGGCTGTCTGAATCAAAATCCCCATTTGTGACATCGTGCTAATGCGAATATGTGACTTATCTTGCCGAGCCGAGGTAGTTTATTGTACGGTGCCAGGTTTGCACTTCAGTGGCGATGTTATTGGGTGAGGCTCACGCCGCCTTCCCCCTTCCGTGCTCATCTAAGTGCTCTGCGTCCTTGGGTCCTGTCAGGACCCCGATTCCAAGTCACATTGATCTAGCCGGTAACACCTCATATCACTTTGCAGCCTCACGCACGGTATTCCCACGGGTGTCGCCTTACCATGGCCCGGGACCGTTTGCGCCTTTTGGCTCACGTATATGATAGTGTCGCTAGCATCCATATGACAGAGAACCCGGTCCGACATGGCTAGTCATGAACCCAAAGCATCACTAACCTATGGGGACAGGCATACATGAATCACATCGAGCATGTTGGTCAGCAGCGTGTGAATCCGGGCTGTCGCACTGGGCTAATAGGACTCCAGGAACCCGGGCTGTAGCAGGCTAGGCAGGACTCCGGATGTCACCACGTGACATTTCCATGAAGGGACAGACACAGGAACGAAGTGAAACACATGCCGGCCAGTCAAGTGTCCTGAGCAGTAGTGCTGGGCTAGCAGGACTCCAGTGAACCGGGCTGTAGCGGACTACTATGGCTCAAGGAAGCACTAGACTACATTTCCCCATAAGAGAGGCTGTCAAGGATAAACAACTAGATTGTCGGATCCCACATATACTAAGCATTTCAATCATACACACAATATGCTCGATATGTGTAAATACAACATGGCATCACAACAAGACTCTATGACTCAAGTATTTATTCAATAGGCTCCGAGGAGCGAGATATTACAAACATGGGTCTCATGACCCATCATTCAGAGCATACAAATCAAAACACATGCGGAAGCTTAACTTGTCTGAGTACAAACAACTACAAATGAAGAGGGCTGAGAAGCCTGACTATCTACCAAATCCTGCCGAGGGCACAAGATCGTAGTTGAGGTATCGAGCTAAACGTCAAAGTCCACACGGAACTACTAGCGAGATTGGCGTCTCTCTGCAAAACATAAAATAGGCAAACGTGAGTAGAAATGTACCCAGCAAGACTTACATCAGAACTATCTACATATGCATCGGTATCAATAAAGGGGGTGGTGGAGTTTAACTACAGCAAGCCAGCTTTGACTCAGTGGCTAACCTGAACTACGATTGCAAGAAACTCTTTGAGGTGGCGCACACGAGTCCACATATTCACCATTCAATACACCACTATGGATTCGCTCTTGTTTCCCTATGAGAAGGCCATGCATAGCACTCACGCTTATCTTACGCATTTTAGAGTATCCACTTTCACTTGTCTATGAACTGTTATAGGCAACCCAGAAGTCCTTTACCACGGACATGGCTATTCGAATAGATCATTTATAACCCTGCAGGGGTGTACTTCTTCACACACGCTCTCGCCACTTACCACCATGTACACGTCGTGTATCTCGGCAACCTTCAAGCGGAAGCCTGGTGAGGGAGTCGGCCATGACCTGACTAACCACACAAGTCTCTAGTCCAGGTTTATCGCCTATTCGGGTTCCATCCGCGAGGAGATCCGGCCGGAGTTTCGCTCACAGCCCCAAACGATGTGTGCAAGGTTCCCGAGACACCAAACGGGCGCCCGATACATCGTGCCATGGTGTATCTACCGTATCATAGCCCACCCCTAGGGTCAGCGCTACGCACGGCCGCCAACACATATCCTACAAACACCAGAAACTAGTTGCAACTCCTGGACAGAGGGCAAGGGCAATTAATAAGTCGAGAGGGTCCATTGGTTTCAGGCCCAATGCGTGGTAGTAGCTGTTCATGGATCACAAACACAGAACTCAGTTCCTAAGAACGGTTTCAATGCGACAACCCACCATGTACTCCTACATGGCCTCTCACCGCTACCTTTACCAAATCGTGTTCACACACTTAGCTCACACACAGTAGGACATGTTCATCACTGTTCCAATTCATCCCCGATGAATCAGATCTGACACAACTCTAAGAAATAGCAGGCATAACAAACAAGCATGAACGAGTAGGCACATCAGGGCTCAAACAACTCCTACTCATGCTAGTGGGTTTCATCTATTTACTGTGGCAATGACAGGTCATGCAGAGGATAAGGGGTTCAACTACCGCAGCAAGTAATAGATGAAACGTTGTTGTCCTAATGCAGTAAGAGAGAGCAGAAGCGAGTGAGTGGGATTGTATCGGAATGAACAAGGGGGTTTTGCTTGCCTGACACTTCCGAAGATAGTATAGTTCTCCATCGGTGTCATCGATCACATCATTGAAGCAACGTCTATTGAGAGGGGACAATCGCCGGCAAACACAGAAAGAATACAATAAATGCAATGCACATTATGATGCATGATCATGACATGTCAATATGTTGTGATTTGAGCTAATGCAACTAAAACCAGATTAAATGAAGTTGGTTTGAACCAAAGACTCAAATTCAACTCCATATGTGATTATTTAAATGCCACTTATTTGATTTGACCTGATCAGCAGGCATAAGTTGTTCAAACATGCATGATAATGCCATAATCAGATTCTTTGGATTTTTCTGATCATTTTTCATATATAAATTATTTCATTTGGAGTTACGGTTGAATTTCTATGATTTTTTGAACTTTAGAACATTTTCTGGAATTTCCTGACAAAGAATAAATCCAGAAAATGAGTTATTGCGTCAGCACTGCGTCACTGTGACGTCAGCTGGTCAACAGCGCCTAACCAGAGTCAAACCTGACAGTGGGACCCATATGTCATTGACTCGGCTAATTAATATAGTTAATTAACCTTAAATTAAGCCTAACTAAAATGTCAGTGGGGCCGGGGCCCACATGTCAGCGGCTAACCTAACTAACCTAAATAGGGTTAGCCCTAACTAACTTAGTTAGCCGGGCGGGGCCCGCATGTCAGTAGCTAAGCTAAATTAGCTAGGTTAGTTAATCCTAATATAGGTTAGTTAGCAGGGCGGCCCCACCTATCATTGAGCTAGGGGAGGTCAAACCCCTTAGTCAACTGGGGCTAACACGCCGGCGGCAGCAGACGCGGCAGAGGGCGCGGGATTGCTCCTCCGGCACCCAATCGAGCAGCGGAGGGCACGCGTGGGGAGCTGGGGCTTGCCCGCATCTAGGGCGGCATGCGGCAGCAGCGGGGACGGCCGGAGTCCACGGCACCGATGAGCGGAGCGGCGCCGGAGTTCGGACGTCGACGGACTCGACACCGCAGGGCACGGCAGGAGCAACGGGTGGTTGCTATGGCCCCGTGGTGATGCGCTACGCGCGATGATGTGCTCGATATTGAGCTCCGGTGAAGGTGGCCACGGCGGTGAGGAGCTCAGGCGGCGGCACGTGCGGGAAGGCGAGGTGTGTCAGCTACGGCTTGTAGCAGAGAAAACAGAGAGGGGGGTTCGGGTCAGGAGCTCACGGCGGGGAAGATGAACAGGTCAGCTGGCTCGAGGGTGGCCGGACGGTGCCGTGGCGTTGCCGGCGATCTCGGACGGCCGAGGAGGAAGACGGCGGTGTTGGGGACGAAGCAGAGCTCCTGGCACCGCTTGACCCCGTGGAGAGGACGAAGACATCGTGGCAGAGCTCGGGGACAGCTCAGAGAGGCGAGGGAGAGGCGGCGGCTACGGCAATGATGAGCGGCGGCAACGAGCTCCGCTCGGTGGGGGGAGAGAGGGAGCCAGAGGAGGGGGAGAAGGCACGGGAGAGGGAGAGAGCTCGACGGAGAGTGAGAGAGGGTCCAGGGGTCGCGTGGTGTCAAGGAGGGGCTTCGAGGTGTCCGGTGAGGCAGGTGAGCAGGGAGGAGGCGTGGCGCCTCGTGCGCGCGTGCGCTGTCCCGCCTCTGCCTACTGGCAGAGGTTACGGATGACTGACACCAGGCCAGTGAGCTGGGCTGTCCACTGGGCCGCCCAGGTAAGCCGAGGTAAAACTCTCTCTCTCCTCTGTTTTCTATTTTCTTTTCTGCAATTTGTTTTGGGTTTAGTTTTAATACCAAACCATTTTATAAAATCCTGAAAATAATTATGTGGCTAGAACTAAAATATACAAAACCACATAAAATGTTCCAGAATTATTGGACATATATTAATTATATAAAGAATATATATCCAATGCAAATAGTTATTGAATTAATTCAAAGGCCCAAAATAAATATTTCTGAGGCTCCAAAAATATTGGTTTGAGTTTTACCTCTTGCCAATATTTTTATAGCTTGACAGGAACATTTTCTTGGATATATTTGAAACAATTTTTAATGTTGATCATTTTTGTAAAAGACTTCTGAGGCTTCCCACTTTCCCCAATTCAACTTTCATAAATATATACATGATGCATGAATGCTTGTGCAACTAGTTACAACCAATTCTAGGGCTGTGACAACTCACCCCCACTAAACAGGAATCTCGTCCCGAGATTCAGGACGTGAGGTGAGAAGACAAAAGGGACACAAGACCAACACAATCTTCGCGATCCTGGGTGCACTCCATAAGAATGTTGATTTGATCACCTTCATTGTCTCGAAGTCTTGCTCTGGGAACTCCTACCAACATGACAACGAGAGGGAAAAGAAACTCTAGAAGGATCGATCTTCTCAAAGATCGAGCAGCTCAGTCTTAACTCACGGAACGAGAGATAGAAACATCTCGCGAACTGAGACACAAAACACATATCAAGAGGGATGTAGAGGGACATATGACGAAGGTCCAAATTGGTAGGCAACAATCCCACGCTTAAGTAAGATGGTGCATGAGTAGCAAGGAGATGAATTGTTATGATTCCATAACGGGGCACCTTAGGGAAGGTGGCTCGTAGAAATATTCCCTTGAGTGGCAAAAAGAATTACTTTTGATTCAGAGATCATTGAAATTCTCTATACCAGCCTAAGATAATTCCCAAACGATCGTTTGAAGGAGTTCAAAGAATGACATAATCGGACTAGAATGGATGATGTGGACTACCTTGTTGAAGACAACGCGATGGATGATTTTGCTTATCATCGGAAATGGATGGGACCCAGGGTAACTCCACTTTTGAAGATGATATTGCACAGCAACTACCGAGAAGGGCAGCCCATGGGTAATTGGCACAATGGCGGTGCAAGCTGGGAACAAAATGCAACTGTTGGGAATGTTCCAACCATCATATCTGCCTGAGATTTAGATCCAATTGGTGAGAGGATACTTCAGACTCAGCATGTCTGAAGAGAAAGTTTGCAACACAATTCGACGAGATGGCGTTGCGAGATTCTCGAGGAATGAACTAAGATAGCAAGTTCCAAAACATGAGCTGGTTCTGCTACATACAAGTGAACACACTGTCCCAGACAAGCATGACCATGTAGTAGTCTTATAATAAAACACTACCGAGTTCAGGTGGGGCACCATCAATGAGGATATCGAAGTCTTGTGCATGAACTAGTATTCACACAGCAACTCCTTTTCCATAAACAAATCAATCAGTGGCTTGGGTGCTAGGGAATACATATGGGCTAAAGGTTGCAAGTCTTCAAACCATAGAATACTTTGCACATATGCATGACTGACTTGGGATGGTTCCGAAGGAAGCAAAAACAATCTTTCTCGAATTCACGGCGGCAACTTACATAAAATGCACGTGAATTATAGGAAGTCACTCCTTTCATCCAAACGTATACCTCATGAGCGGAATATGAAGGCAATGCTTACAAAGTTTCCAATACTAGTGTAATGTTCAACATGAATCATGGGGGAGACAAAATGCTGCTGTTGGGCTCAACAGCAACTCATCGGAATTTCCATATCACTGGACTTCCACCATCATGTGAACACAGTGATAGCATTGGTCAGACCAAAAGATGTAATGGTGTATGCTCGGGGATCAACCACGAGTAAGACAACATTACGAACATCATTGGTTCTGATTTGACTTGACAGTAGTCCATACTCAAATCAAAGTTTTGACAAGGCAATAGATCCAACAACTGATCACAGGGACCAATCGATGAAGATATCATCTATCTTCAACACACGCAAATATATCCCTTGAAATGAACTAAGCTGGCAAGCTTTTATCTTCCAACTCTCCAACTTGTTGTTTAGCTCAACCAACTAGTTCCGGGGTATCCAACACGGATTCTTGGAGAAGGAGTGGTTTACAAGAAAACCAACTTGATCATGAACTCAACATAGCGGTCAGGTGACAACCAGGTAACACTTCCGAGAAGACATTCGGAAAATCACGAACCACCGATATGTTACTAAGCTCGAGAACATTCTTGATTTTCAAGGCAAGTCGATGTGATCAAAAGAGCAAGGGTTTGACAAAATCCTAACTCATCGATCGAAGAGTGCACCAACAAAAATGGACTAGGTAGCACGATCAGTCCTAGGATGGTGATTTAATAACCAGCACGCTAAGAATGAGAATATTGTCCATTTACTACAAAGCAACCAGTTGCTCAGAGTATTGATTTCACACATCACAATTCACTTGTCGGCATTCCGGTTACAACAACACGGAACCGAGGAATGAACAATGATGGCAAGAAGTATCACTAAATCAAGAATTCATAAGAAATGGTGCAATTCTCATGACAATTCTGACATAAGGAGGCAACACTCCAAGGTAGAACAGAACAAAAGCTGGATTGGCACTTTGATCTACGTAATACAACTTCTTTGACCCAATCCTAGATATGGATGAGGTACTGGAGTTTGTTTCTCCTAGTCATTCTGGAATAGAATGGCTTGATGGCACATGAATAATAGGCATCGATAACACCAATGCACAACTATTCTTGACCAACAATTGATGGACGAGGGTCAGAATACAACTAAAGTGGGACAACTCAAAGGAACATATAATTTTCTGAGTTATGGATGCATGGATTAGCATGTTATTTCTTCCGGATAACCCATGCAAAAAGGTAGGGTTGGCAGAGTCACAACATAGAATGGAGAACTCATCAGGAGCACTCTGGTCATGACCTTTTGGTTCAAAAGAACTCCTGCCAAGAATGGTTCATGATAATTGGAAGAAGGATGTACCACGAACCTCGAGGACTATCGCAAAGGTTACTAATATCCTAAACGAACTAGCAACACTATCAACATGAGGTAAGTAGGGTGAATCTCGGGTTCAAAAACCCATGAATAGAATACCTACTACTACATGGCATCACGGGATGCTTTCGAAAATAATGGCCAGAATCACACACTGGGGATACAAAACATGGCTAGATCACTAGGTGACTCCCTAAAACTACTAGGGCCATAAAAATAGCTCCAACATATATGTCGAGGCAACAGAGTACCTCAACTCACCGATTAGTGTGATTAATCTGGCCCAAATGGACATCAGGAACAGGAGGAAGGGGTTTGCAATTGCATCAGACTATTTGGAGACCTGGGATGACTCGGATAGTATAACGGATGTAAATGCTCAAATGATTTGAGACATCCTACAAAATGGTGGCATAACCACTCAACATCACAAAATCAAAGTTCCGAGATCAACTGTCAACATACGGAAGTAGTAGGAACGGAACTGAGGCTTGAAACTAGCAATCCTATAAGTCTCTAACATAGTAACTCGTCATCCTGATAGATAGATGAGAAGGCCTAGTTCTTAATCCCCGTAGAAGAGAAGAGAATGACTCAGATCAGAGGGCATAAGGTAAAGGAGTAAAAAGAGCCTAACGTTCCCTTCCACAATCAATTCCCTTACATAACTAAAGCATTTCTAGACTCAACTTCAACCGGTATGGCTTGGTAATCCTACAGGCAGCCAGGCTCTGATACCAAAGCTGTAAGGACCCCGATTCCAAGCCACATCGATCTAGCCGGTAACACCTCATATCACTTTGCGGCCTCACGCACGGTATTCCCACGGGTGTCGCCTTACCATGGCCCGGGACCATTTGCGCCTTTTGGCTCACGTATATGATAGTGTTGCTAGCATCCATATGACAGAGAACCCGGGCCGACATGGCTAGTCGTGAACCCAAAGCGGCACTAACCTATGGGGATAGGCATACATGAATCACATCGAGCATGTCGGTCAGCAGCGTGTAAATCCGGGCTGTAGCACTAGGCTAATAGGACTTTGGGAACCTGGGCTGTAGCAGGCTAGGCAGGACTCCGGATGTCACCGCGTGACATTTTCCCGAAGGGACAGACACAGGAACGAAGTGAAACACATGCCGACCAGTCAAGTGTCCTGAGCAGTAGTGCTGGGCTAGCAGGACTCTGGTGAACCAGGCTATAGCGGACTACTATGGCTCAAGGAAGCACTAGACTACATTTCCCCATAAGAGAGACTACCAAGGATAAACAACTAGATTGTCGAATCCCACACATACCAAGCATTTCAATCATACACACAATATGCTCGATATGTGTAAATACAACATGACATCACAGCAAGACTCTACGACTCAAGTATTTATTCAATAGGCTCCGAGGAGCAAGATATTACAAACATGGGTCTCATGACCCATCATTTAGAGCATACAAATCAAAACACATGCGGAAGCTTAACTTGTCTAAGTACAGACAACTACAAATGAAGAGCGCTGAGAAGCCTGACTATCTACCAGATCCTGCCGAGGGCACAAGATCGTAGCTGAGGTATCAAGCTAAACGTCGAAGTCCACACGAAACTACTAGCGAGACTGACGTCTCTCTGCAAAACATAAAATAGCCAAATGTGACACTACACCACGACACTACATTGACGACATGCATCTGTTGGTAAAATTGTTCATCACCGACCCTTTTTTCATCCCAAACTATACCGACGCATAGATTCTCGGTGTTATGTAGGCTCATGACACATTATCTGTCGCCAAAGCATCATCACACCACCGATGTAATTTCCGTCGGTAGACACAAGCTTTACTAATAGGTTGTGTGTCGCTGATTCATTATGACTGAGAAAGTGTCGGGATTGTTTAGGTTGGGTCCACCCGAGAGCAGTGGACAGGCCACGCAAAACGCCAATTCCCAAACAATGATGTCGTTCCCCTCTCACCCCCTGTCCCGCTGCCCACACGCAACACACACCCGTCAACCTAACCCTCCCGTGCCGTTGCCTCCGACCTGCGCGCCGCCGCCGCCACGACCCCGCCCGCTGCTCCCCTCGTGCTCGTCATCAGACCCCGGGCATCCTTTCCCTCAACCCGCAGCCACAGCAGCGCCGTCCGTGACAAAGGAGCATCGTTCGCCCATGGCCCACTTCTGAGGAGCAGCAGCACCGTCCGATGCTGAGGAGCCGCCTGTCGTTCTTCTTCCTCCAATGGCGAAATCTGTACCGGTTGAGCCCTGTTGCGCTGCCCCACCTCCAGACCTCGACAAGTAACCTACAAATCTTCCCGCTGCCTGCTCCCCTTGCTCTCTCCCATCTCCATTGTTGGACACGAGGTCAAATTAGGGTTTAGAAATTAGATAGTACATGAGCTTAATCGAAGGGGAAAATAAACATTTGACCACTAGTTAGTATAAGGATCCAATCTTCGGTGGTTGGAGGCAGAATCTACTCTAGCTCGCCATGAATTTGGATGGGAGCATGTTTCTGTTTGAAGGGAGGAGAGAGATGGATAATGCAGGGAAGAAGAAGTAGCATGCTTTACTAGCTTGTACTGACATTGGAAGTATGACCTTTACAGGTTTAAGGGGCATTGCATGTTGGCACCAGTCACAGTCGCCAGATGGTAGAGCAACGATGTGCATCCGCTGGTTAATGAGAGATCTGAGGTGCCACTTTTTAATTATAGCATTAGATATGTTTACTTGTCTTGCAATGTAGCATTCAGTTTTGGAAATGGGAGCCAAAATGTGTATTACTATATGCTAGGTTGTGAACTATGTACCTATGTTTTCCTTATACAATGTTAAACTACATATGCAGGGTTCTTATGTTTATGACATCAATGGGAATAAGTATCTAGTTTCTCTAGCAGTACTATGGTTTACAATCTTTGGAGTGTTTTCTTTGTGATTATGTACCACATAATTCTCCATTCTTTCGGACAATACCCTGCATCACTATTTTATTTGTGCGTTTAAGAGTAATGTATAAAGTCTAATTTCATTCAACTTCCATGAATGATTCATGATTTCTACAGGTGGTAGTTAGCCTCCATTAGTCAAAGCTGCAGCTGAATAATTAAACAAGTTGTTGAGGAGCTGCCGCCTTGCTACCAAGGATAATCAGCGCAGCCCGCTGCCATGGACCGCCATCCGCTAGCAAGGACCAGCACTGCCACTCGCGTCTGAGGAGCACCATCCGGCCCGCTGCTGAGGAGTACCATCTGCAGTCAAGGAGCAGCACTATCGTCGGCTACCAAGGAGAATCTTCCACCACCGAGGAGCAACAGCTATATCCGCCGTCGAGGACAGCCACGCCATGCTGCCATCCACTTCCGAGGAGCACCATCCGCCCCACTAAGGAGAAACAGCTTCGTTCATCGCGGAGGAGCAGCCACGACATCCCACACAGTGGACAATCACCTTGTTTGCATCTGAGGAGCACCGTCCACCCCACCGAGGGGCAGCAGCGTTGTCCGCCTCCCAGGAGCAGCCGCGATATCCGCTGCTAAGGAGCCACCCGTCATTCTTCTGCCACCGGCATCTTCTGTCCCGGTTGCCCCCTTTACATGCCCTGCCTCTTGGACCACAAAGGTAATATGCAAATATTCTCTTATCTATCTTCCCATATGTTACTAGCTGTAGTTCACATTGTTTAAATGGTTTGTGTCTTGAATCCCTATAGCATGCCTCACGTGAACTTGTTTCGATATCTGTATTATGTGGTTACTGCTACTTTTTTTCATTTCCATTTCAATGAGTCAGATCTCTTCTTCTACTTACGATTTCCCATAGGAGTCAGATTAGATGATGAGATATGGTACTTGGAAAAATAGGGTTATAGATCTGCAACTCATCAGGATGGAAAGCTGTTCACATTCGATTACCAGTCACTTCTATATTTTTCATCGTTCCTATTGTGTTCTATCAGTCGACCAAGCTCATTTCCATATGTTTGGATTCTAATTTTTTCTTGTGGCTGACTATGCCATGTATGAGTAGGCATGCTTTTATTTTTCTGAAATTTGTTTCTTGTGGTTATTGTTTGTGCAATATGAGTTGGATTTATGTACTCATGGATGACTATTTGTGCAGATAAGCTACATCCTACAAGTAGTTTTCCTTTGTCAAAATTTTCCAAGCATGTGTGATGTTTTATTAGTTTTTTATACAGAAGGAGTGGTATGCATAATTTTCTTGCCAAGGTCTCCATGATTTGTTGATACGCAAGTATCTTCTCTTAGAGATGGGCTCTTGCTAATGCACACATCAATATGCATGCCCCATAAGAAAGGTGCATCGTCGTAACTGTTTACGCGGAATACTCCGATACAAAGCTCGCTAGCCCATGACCCAGATAACGATCTCTGCACAAGAAATTATTTAACACAATATTTTTAGAAGATATTACTCGTGTAATTTGCTATTGGCACTTACAGTGCATTTCGTTTTACAGTGGGTGATAATTGAACTTAAACAACAATATTTCCCCTTTTACAGCTTGTTCAATAATTTGATGAATTAGTCAAAATGTCCTTCCCGCTTTGTGTACCGGGCACATCTA
The DNA here is from genome assembly GCF_003073215.2 of Triticum urartu. Classification (NCBI taxonomy): domain Eukaryota; kingdom Viridiplantae; phylum Streptophyta; class Magnoliopsida; order Poales; family Poaceae; genus Triticum; species Triticum urartu. The sequence goes on along the minus strand of NC_053025.1, from coordinate 360,126,100 downwards.
GTTCTAGTTTGTGCATGCTAACAATCTATGTGCACTCTAGAATACTGGAGAAGTTAGCTCCTGTCATCTTTGCAACTTCACCTGTGTGCACTCTAGAATACTAGAACTTTACCAAAATTCTCTTACAATATTATGCAAGCCTAACCTTCTTTTCTCCTTTTTATATAATGAACGAGGACATGCTCTGGTTGAGCCATGCTTTCTTTGAACATAGCCATTAAATTTCGAAATCATAGAAAAGGGTAAAATTGGTTTGCAAAGGGCATACGTTTAGTAATGATGCCAAATAAAACTTGAGAGAAAATTAAAAATGGCTTCATAGTGCATATATATCTGGTCTGTTCTACTAACTATATGGTAAGAAACCGTAGCTCTCCATTTTCTTTGTGCCAAAGCTTGAATGATTCTTTTCAATATTTGTTGCAACCATATTGTTCCTGCAGTTATATAGTTAACTGATTTCAGCGGAAAACAAAATGCCTTCCTGCTACTAACTATAGGCTAAAGATGGTCTTTGCAATGACTTTGTTTTCACCAAGTGCACTTCCTGCTACTCACGGATACATGTATGTTTACAAGTGCATATCTTATTGTTTGCTGATTGAGAAAGTTTCAAATGCAATCTCTCAACTTACAATAAGAACCTGACTTTTGGTTGATGTTCTTATAAGGATGGATATCTTTCGTAACCAAACCGTTTGCATTACATTTTCAATTTTTAGATCTTTGGAGTTAAGGGAAACTCGGAAGATTGAACAAATTCTCATTTCTAAGATTGCTCGAACATATGAATTCTTTTGCAGGGACATATGGCAGAAAATAGGAAGCCCACAAGTTGATCTAACTTGTTCCGGTGATCGCTTTTGTTCATGACATGGTTGACACATTTTGTTCATATGGAAGTTGATGCTGACTTGGTGATCCAAGACTTTTCTCCTCCATAATATTTTTTTAGTAGTCAAGTGAATGAACAATTGTTCTCTTAGCAGCTTGGCAATTATATTTTGCAACAAGACACATCTTGTAGTTTGACCTATGTATTTTCTCAATGCTTGTATCTAACTTGAGTGAAGAAAACTAATGAATCTTTTATATGTGTTGGATAATTGTATCGATCAATGGTATGTTGTGATGAATACACTAGTGCAATTGTTTGTATATGTATTGCATACTAAATATGAATTGAATATTAGGAATGAAATTTCATTCAAACTATGGTGCATCTACATTTGTGCTGAAACATAGAACCCTATCAGTAAATGTGTCGGCATAAGTATTGACCATCACACTTTCTGTCGGCATAACGCACTACAGACAAATTGTCGGCGTATCAATCGACGTCGCACTATTTGTTGGCATATCACACTATCAGATGATCTGTCGGCATAACATAGTCTGTCGGTGTAGAAATGTATGTCGCCATAGATCTCACCAACATTTTCATAATGTCTGTCAGTATAGATTTATTTGTCGCTAAAGACCTTTCCCGGCAGGACTATAGGCGACAGCTCCTTTCCGTTGGCAAAGATTTTTTCTGACACTAAATGTGTCGCCTTAGGTGACCTATGCCCACAGATTGTTTGACACCGCTTTGAGTGTCGTGGTGTAGTGTGAATACAAATGTACCCAGCAAGACTTACATCAGAACTATCTACATATGCATCGGTATCAATAAAGGGGGTGGTGGAGTTTAACTGCAGCAAGCCAGTTTTGACTTAGTGGCTAACCTGAACTACGACTGCAAGCAACTCTTTGAGGTGGCGCACACGAGTCCACATATTCACCATTCAATACACCACTATGGATTCGCTGTCGTTTCCCTACAAGAAGGCCATCCATAGCACTCACGCTTATCTTGCGCATTTTAGAGTATCCACTTTCACTTGTCTATGAACTGTTATAGGCAACCCAGAAGTCCTTTACCGCGGACACGGCTATTCGAATAGATCATTTATAACCCTGCAGGGGTGTACTTCTTCACACACGCTCTTGCCACTTACCACCATGTACACATCGTGTATCTCGGCAACCTTCAAGCGGAAGCCTGGAGAGGGAGTCGGCCACGACCTGACTAACCACACAAGTCTCTAGTCCAGGTTTATCGCCTATTCGGGTTCCATCCGCGAGGAGATCCGGACGGAGTTTCGCTCACAACCCCAAACGATGTGTGCACGGTTCCCGAGACACCAAACAGGCGCTCGGTACACCATGCCACGGTGTATCTACCGCATCATAGCCCACCCCTAGGGTCAGCACTACGCACGGCCGCCAACACATATCCTACAAACACCAGAAACTAGTTGCAACTCCTAGACAGAGGGCAAGGGCAGTTAATAAGTCGAGAGGGTCCATTGGTTTTGGGCCCAATGCGTGGTAGTAGCTGTTCATGGATCACAAACACAGAACTCAGTTCCTAAGAACGGTTTCAATGAGACAACCCACCATGTACTCCTACATGGCCTCTCACCGCTACCTTTACCAAATCGTGTTCACACATTTAGCTCACACACAGTAGGACATGTTCATCACTATTCCAATTCATCTCCGATGAATCAGACCTGACAAAACTCTAAGCAATAGCAGGCATGGCAAACAAGAATGAATGAGTAGGCACATCAGGGCTCAAACAACTCATACTCATGCTAGTGGGTTTCATCTATTTATTGTGGCAATGACAGGTCATGCAAAGGATAAGGGGTTCAACTACCGCAGGAAGTAACAGATGAAACGTTGTTGTCCTAATGTAGTAAAAGAGAGCAGGAGCGAGGGAGTGGGATTGTATCAGAATGAACAAGGGGGTTTTTCTTGCCTGACACTTCCGAAGATAGTATAGTTCTCCATCGGTGTCATCGATCACATCATCGAAGCAACGTCTATTGAGAGGGGACAATCACCGGCAAACACAGAAAGAATACAATCAATGCAATGCACATTATGATGCATGATCATGACATGTCAATATGTTGTGATTTGAGCTAATGCAACTAAAACCAGACTAAATGAAGTTGTTTGAACCAAATACTCAAATTCAACTCCATATGTGATTATTTAAATGCCACTTATTTTATTTGACCTGATCAGCAGGCATAAGTTGTTCAAACATGCATGATAATGCCATAATCAGATTCTTTGGATTTTTTGATCATTTTTCATATATAAATTATTTCATTTGGAGTTATGGTTGAATTTCTATGATTTTTTGAAGTTTAGAACATTTTCTGGAATTTCCTGACAAAGAATAAATCCAGAAAATGAGTTATTGCATCAGCACTGCGTCACTGTGACGTCAGCTGGTCAACAGCGCCTAACCAGAGTCAAACCTGACAGTGTGACCCATATATCATTGACTCAGCTAATTAATATAGTTAATTAACCTTAAATTAAGCCTAACTAAAATGTCAGTGGGGCCAGGGCCCACATGTCAGCGGCTAACCTAACTAACCTAAATAGGGTTTGCCCTAACTAACTTAGTTAGCCGGGCGGGGCCCGCATGTCAGTAGCTAAGCTAAATTAGCTAGGTTAGTTAATCCTAATCAAGGTTAGTTAGCAGGGCGGCCCCACCTGTCATTGAGCCAGGGGAGGTCAAACCCCTTGGTCAACTGGGGCTAACGTGCCGGCGTTTAGCCGCCGACGCAGCAAACGCGGCGGAGGGCGCGGGATTGCTCCTACGGCGCCCAATCGAGCAGGGGAGGGCACGCGCGGGGAGCTGGGGCTCTCCCGCATCCAGGGCGGCCTGCGGCAGCAGCGGGGACGGCTGGAGTTGACGGCACCGATGAGCGGAGCGGCGCCGGAGTTCGGACGTCGACGGACTCGACGCTGCAGGGCACGGCAGGAGCAACGGGTGGTTGCCACGGCCCCGTGGTGACGCGCTACGCGCCGTGATGCGCTCGGTTTTGAGCTCCGGTGTAGGTGGCCACGGCGACGAGGAGCTCAGGCGGCAGCGCGTGCGGGCAGGCGAGGTGTGTTAACTACGGCTTGCAGCAGAGAAAACAGAGAGGGGGGTTCGGGTCAGGAGCTCACGGCGGGGAAGATGAACAGGTCAGCTGGACGGTGCCGTGGCATTGCCAGCGATCTCGGACGGCCGAGGAGGAAGACGGCGGTGTTGGGGACGAAGCAGAGCTCCTGGCACTGCTTGACCCCGTGGAGAGGACGAAGACGTCGTGGCAGAGCTCGGGGACAGCTCAGAGAAGCGAGGGAGAGGCGGCGGCTACGGCAATGATGAGCGGCGGCGACGAGCTCCGCTCGGTGGGGGAGAGAGGGAGCCAGAGGAGGGGGAGAAGGCACGGGAGAGGGAGAGAGCTCGAGGGAGAGTGAGAGAGGGTCCAGGGTGTAACGCCCCGAGACTGATGTGCCAGGTGTCCTCCAGTTATTCGCTGTTGTTGCCTTGTCATTGCTTGCGTGTCATGCATTGCATATCATGTCATCATGTGCATTTCATTTGCATACATGTTCGTCTCATGCATCCGAGCATTTTCCCCGTTGTCCGTTTTGCAATCCGGCGCTCCTATGTCACCCGGTGTCCCTTTCTACCTCTTTTCATGTGCGGGTGTCAAACGTTCTTGAATCGGACCGAGACTTGCCATACGGCCTTGGTTTACTACCGGTAGACCGCCTGTCAAGTTTCGTACCATTTGGACTTTGTTTGATACTCCAACGGTTAACCGAGGGACCGAAAAGGCCTCGTGAGTGTTGCAGCCCAACACCCTTCCAAAGTGGCCCAAAATCCAGCTATACCACTCCATCATCTCGGTCATTCGATCATGATCGCGTGGCCACAAACCGCACCTCATTTGGACTCTCCTAGCTCCCTCTAGCTATAAATATGTGTTCCCCTCCGAAATTCGCGCAGATGAAACCCTAAAAACTCCTCCGCGCGCCGCCGGACACTTCCTCCCACGCCGGCCGGACATGTCCACCCCGCCGCCACATCACTCCGGCCAACCAGAGGCTGCCACGTCAGCTCGGCCGCCCCTCTCATCCACTCACACGCTGCCACCTGTCCCTGCCTCCCTCTCTCTCCACAGGCGCCGCCGAGGCCCGCCGTGGCCCGCGGGAGGCCCGCCCGAGACAACCCGGGCCCAAGCGCCCCGCATCCTGGACGGATTCGCCCCGCCACGCCTCTTCTTCGTCCCCGCGGCCTCGGGAGCTTCGCGCCGCCACCGCCATCGCCGGCAGCCGCCTTCGCTCGCCGGAGCACGCCCCGTCGCCCGAACGCCTCCCGCCATTCGTCCGGGCCGAGCCGCCCCCGAGCGCCTGCCTCAGCTCCTTGCCCATGCCTCGCCTCGACGGTCGCCGCCGTCGTCAGCTCGCTGTCGCCGTCTCCTCGTCGACCCCTCGTCGCCAGCGGCCTGTGCCTCCTCCTTCCTCCGCCGTGGTCAACGCCGGCGCCTACCGGACCTGCCCCTGCTCCTCGATCCAGATCGGATCGGGAGGATGACCGCAAGCACCCGCGTGGGCCGGCCCAATCGTCCTCGCCGCGGCCCAGCTCCGTCCCCGCCGGCCCACTTCCTCCAGCCCGGTTTATTTTTTTCGCGAGGTTATATTTCACCAAGTCCCCGAAGTTTCCGGATTCATATGCCCATGTTCATCATGTCATAACTTTGCATCTGTAGCTCCGTTTTACGCATGTAGCATATCAAAATGTTCGTCTCGATGAGTACATCATTTCATCTCTTTGCATCATTTTCATTTGAGCTCATCTTGATGCCCAAAATGCTGTTGGAAGAGGGCTATGTGATGAATTTGTCAGATCTGTTTCAGCAAATAGCTATTTGTCATTTTTGCCATGATTAATGTGTGCATGATATGATCCTGAGCTCTACATGTGTTTTGTTATATGCCATGCCATCTTTATAGCGGTGCTTGCCATGTATTTTTGTGATCTATGTGGTGACTAGCACGAGCTTGCAAACTAGTGTAATCGGTAATGCTGATTTCAGGGACTTAGAATTTCACGAAGTCCTTGTCCTGATTTTGTGGTTATGCCATATGTTCATGTTGTTTCCTAGTGATCCGTGCCTCTTTTGAGGATGATAAGTAAGGATGTTTTGTTAATATTGTGGTGCTCTATCCATCCATGTCTTTGTTTGCATTTATGGAGCACCCTATCTTGAGTCAATCGAGCTCTACTTTTGCTATAAAATGATCCTGGCAGATTGTTGACATGTTTAGCGATTTTGCTGAGGATGTTGCTATTGATCTGTGCATGCTATGATGTTGTTCTTGCCATGTATAGCTTCTATGCCATGTCTTCTTGATGGGTGTATGCTTAGTTTGTCATGACATGCTCTGTAGTGAGTGCATCGAGCTCGCAACCATGCCTACCCGTTAACCGATTTGCATGCTCCAGTTTTTCACTAAGTCTGAGATCTGTTTATGTTTTTGCCATGTTCACATGCTTGCAATTGTATTTTCTGATCCCTTTTGGCTCAAGGTCACTAAGGGACTTTTGTTAAGTGCTTTGAGTAGCTCCATGACATGCCTTGCTTTTCCATGTTAAGTTCCTGTAGCTTGTAGTCTTCATGCTCTAAAGTGTGCTTCCTGATGATAAATTCCAGACGTGTTAATTTCACAAAGTCTGAAACCTCCTATCATTTGCTCTTTTGCCATGCTTGTTTGAACATGTTAATGGATGAATTAGCTGTAGCTCAGTGTTCATCTATTGTCAAGCATCATGAGTGGATCCCTGCCATGTATTTTTTTGCCATGTTTGAGTGTTGTAGCTTATTTATCTTGATGCATTTAGTTGGTTACTTGCTGATTATCGCAGACCGGTGCCATATTTGTTTTGCTTGCCATTTCCAAACCGTGCATCCGATTCCGGTGATCTTTATATCGATTTCGACCGAAATCACCTCCCCTTACAGTGGAACTCTTGAATTTCCAAGTTGAGGCCAGGTTCAATCATTCCTTGTCAAATCATGCATATGCATCACATACCGCATCCCGCATATCATACCATGTTCATGTGTTGGTTGTTTACTATGTTGTGTGCTTCTTTCTGGTGTTGCTTCTTCAGGTTGGTTCCATATCGTCGCGTTTGTGAGGACCCGTTCATCTACGTCCGTTATTCTTCTTCATGGACTCGTTCTTCTTCCTTGCGGGATTTCAGGCAAGATGACCATACCCTCGAAATCACTTCTATCTTTGCTTGCTAGATGCTCGCTCTTTTCCTATGCCTATGCTGCGATACCTACCACTTGCTTATCATGCCTCCCATATTGTTGAACCAAGCCTCTAACCCACCTTGTCCTAGCAAACCGTTGTTTGGCTATGTTACCGCTTTGATCAGCCCCTCTTATAGCGTTGTTAGTTGCAGGTGAAGATTGAAGTTTGTTCCTTGTTGGAACATGGAGATGTTGTTCCTTGTTGGAACATGTTTACCTGTTGGGATATCACAATACCTATTATTTAATTAATGCATCTATATACTTGGTAAAGGGTGGAAGGCTCGGCCTTATGCCTGGTGTTTTGTTCCACTCTTGTCGCCCTAGTTTCCGTCATATCGGTGTTATGTTCCCGGATTTTGCGTTCCTTACACGGTTGGGTTATAATGGGAACCCCTTGACAGTTCACCTTGAATAAAACTACTCCAGCAAGGCCCAACATTGGTTTTACCATTCGCCACCTAGCCTTTTCTTTCCCTTGGGTTCTGCAGACTCAAGGGTCATCTTTAATTTAACCCCCCCGGGCCAGTGCTTCTCTAAGTGTTGGTCCAACTAAGCGATGTCCGGAGCTACCAGGGGCAACTCTGGGCTGGCCCACCCGACGTCTTGCTCATCCGGTGTGCCCTGAGAACGAGATATGTGCAGCTCCTATCAGGATTTGTCGGCACATCTGGGTGGCTTTGCTGGTCTTGTTTTACCATTGTCGAAATGTCTTGTAACCGGGATTTCGAGCCTCATCGGGTCTTCCCGCTAGAAGGAATATCCTTCGTTGACCGTGAGAGCTTGTGATGGGCTAAGTTGGGACACCCCTGCAGGGATTTGAACTTTCGAAAGTCGTGCCCGCGGTTATGTGCAGATGGGAATTTGTTAATGTCCGGTTGTAGAAAACCTGAAGTTGATCTTAATTAAAATACATCAACCGCGTGTGTAACCCTGATGGTCTCTTTCCGGCGGAGTCTGGGAAGTGAACACGGTGTTGGAGTTATGTTTGACGTAGGTTGTTCTAGGATCACTTCTTGACCATAGTTGTTCGATCGTGCTTTTGCCTTCTCTTCTCACTCTCATTTGCGTATGTTAGCCACCAAATATGCTAGTCGCTTGCTGCAGCTCCACCTCATACCTTTTACCTTACCCATAAGCTTAAATAGTCTTGATCGCGAGGGTGCGAGATTGCTGAGTCCCCGTGACTCACAGATACTTCGAAAACCAACTTGCAGGTGCCGATGATACCGAGCAGGTGACGCAACCAAGCTCAAGGAGGATCTCAATGAAGATATGTCCTTTATGTTGTTCCGTTTCCAGTTGATCAGTATTGGAGCCCAGTTGGGGTTGATCGGGGATCTGTGTAGCTTTTGGGGTAGTCTTCTTTCATTTTGGTTCCGTAGTCGGACCCTGATTGTATTTGGTTGATGTAATGCTTTATTCATGTAATTGTGTGAAGTGGCGATTGTAAGCCAACTATGTCTCTTTTCCCTTATGTATTACATGGGTTGTGTGAAGATTACCTCACTTGCGACATTGCTTTCAATGCGGTTATGCCTCTAAGTCGTGCTTCGACACGTGGGAGATATAGCCGCATCATGGGCGTTATAAGTTGGTATTCAAAGCCTTCCCCGACCTTAGGAGCCCCCTGCTTGATCGAATCGCTGGCGTTATTGAGTCTAGAAATGATTTGAGTCATTTAGGAAGTATATTTGGGAGAGTTAGGAATTCTTTTTACTCCTCAATCCCTTCATCGCTCTGGTGAGGCATCCTGGCGTAGAGTTTTGACTCTTCTCTTCTCAATTTTCACTAAAAAAAATTTAGGATCACTCGGGTATCTTGGAATCGTTCTGATGGTTTTGTGATGAGAACATTGTTCTTGGTGCCTCCTGTCATTTAGGGGTTGTGGCAGTGTCCCGGGGAGTTGAGCTCCGAGGTGTTGTCGTCACAATTTTATCGTTGCAGTTCTGGAATACTTGAGTTCAGTTTCCCCAACATCGAAAATCTCTTTTATGAATTTGTTGGTGAGATAACCTCGACGCCACCCAGTACTGGGGCAGGAGTTCGGGAGTATTGCCATAACTCGTATAACGGATGCTTTTCGAAGGTTGAGGTAAATGATTTCCGAAGGTTTCTTCGTTATGTGTTGAAGGATGGATACAGCTGGATGTAGGATTTGCTAGTTTTGGGTGAGATATTATGCTTCCCCTGTATCCCCAACACCTGATTGCATAACCGGAAAATTTCGTGAGTTTATAAGTGGGAATTCAAGTAGCTCTTAGGATATCTTTCCGACATATGTATGATATGAAATTGGGGTCCGACGTCTAGTGGTCCGCCTATTCACGGTTGGTTTTACAGTGGTCTCGTTGTGTCTTAAAGAGTCCTTGGCGATGCCGACTCGGGGACGCTTCGTATGTCATGTGCACGGCCTTGTACATGATGGTGCTGTACGATCGATCCCGTGTAGGCCCCACTATGAAAACTTCGGACGAAATCTCTATCATATGTTTGTTCCGGCTTATTCTGCAAGCCAATCCTTGTTTTGTTTTGAGTTGTGCTATTCGAGTTGCTTCGAAGTGAAGTGTTGATCCATACCTTCCCTAAGCGGTGTTCTCATATTTCTATGTGAATACCAATCCTTCATGATCATCGAGATTGCCATGTCAATCCTTTTCAACCGGTGTGCTTCTCTTCAAGTGGGTCAAATCTTGTCATTTTTTTGCAAGATCAATTATTAGTCCTTCTCAACGTTGTTCGTTTCATCTGTCCTCAAGTTGCCTTTGTTTTTCCCACCCACCCACCTTTTTTCTTCAAGGATTTAGATTTCTTAATCACTATCCATTTTATTGATGGAAGTCTCTCCATTCTTTTTCCTTCATGTTTTTACCCGGTGTTTCTCATGAAGATGCTCTACTCGTTCTTCATTCTCCATTCTTTTCTCCTCCGGTGGTTTCAATTCAAGCTTTTGGTGTTGATCATATCCTTTCCTCGTTTCAGAAGTTTATCATACCGGTGCACCTCATAATCATCCACTCTTCGCTATTCATTTGTTCCGGAGTGCTCAAGAAATCTTAGAAGATTCGTGTTTCCACTCTGCTTTCGTAATCCTTTCAAGCTCTTTCGAGATTGTTAGCTCATTCTAGCCATTTAATTCAACCGATGCAACCTCTCTTTTAAATCTTGTCAACGGTGTATCTTTTGAGTGGGCTCTAACCCACAGGTCTTTTCCCAGGATCTTACCTGACTCTTCTAATTCTCCCGGAGATATCCTTAAAATTCTTTTGCAAGTTTGACGTAAGAATGATTCATCATCAGTCATATGTTTTTTCTCCAAGATCTTTCAAATTCTTTTCATCATTGGTTCAACTTTTCTATTCTTCTTTATTTCGGAGTGTCTCAACAATTCATGGTGGTGTTTCTCGTCATCATTCTCGGATTTTGAAGTCGAAGAAGAGTTTTTTCCTCTAAATCTTGCTCCATTCTCTTCAAGATTCATGGTTCTAGCTTTGACGCCATCCTCTCTTTATTGTTTTCGATTATCAGAATTCTTTTCTCCCATCTGGATCAAACAAGGAGTCTTTTCAGTTTGATTCTCCGGAGCCCATCATCTCAAAATTATTCATTCGCAGCTTTCAGCTATCATTCTCTAATCTTACCGGTGCATCAGTCAAGTATTCTCTAATCAGTTCGTGAACTATTCGTCCTCTTGTATCTAAATTCTCTCAAGTATCTTCGTTCATTTCATAATTCTTCCCGGTGTTCCTTTATCTTTTCTTTGGCCATTTTAATTCTTACGGTGTTTCGTTCAAGAGCTCTATTCGTGGGTTATCATATCAATTTATTCGTTGTTTCAACCCTTCCGGTGGTTCGTTGAAGACCTTCTCAAGTTTTGCGCTATATCTCTCTTAATCCTTGCTACGAGAATAAGTTGTGTGTCAAATCCATTTGCTCGTCATCAATTAAATTGGTGAAGGATACGCATAACATAATTCTTATTTTTGCTTCATCCAAGTGATCTTATTCTTCTTTCCGAAGTGGTCCATCATATCAATTCTCGGTTTCAATTGTTTCATCTTTTCTTTTCCGGAGTTCCATGTTTTCCGCATTATATCATCACGAAGATCCATCTAAATCATTGCAAGGCTGCAACCTTATTCTTTTATCCTTCATTTTGATTGTTCTTTCTTTTCTTATCGGAGTTCTTCATGGAGGCTCTACATGAGGGTTGATCAATGATTCTATTTCTTCTTGAAGTGTTCATCAAGATTCTTTTCTAAGGAGCTCAAGCATTCTTCTTCTCGCTATCCGGAGTGCAATTCCTTCTTCCATATCATTGGAGGTGGTATTATGTCATTCTTGATAATTAGAGTTCATGTTTCACAAGTTATCAAGAATGAGTTATTTTAAATCCATCAATCGCGTCATTGGAGTTATCTTGGGTTATTTTTCACCTAAATCTTTCCCTAAGGACTGTTGCTAATTATGATGCTTATAAATGAACCAAGTTCTTTTATCCTCTCGGTGGTATAAGTTTCTCGTCTCCTTATTGATATCAATCCAATCTATCATTTCCGGCAGTGTCAGAATTTCAACTCAGTTTTGAGATGTTCTCCATAAGCCCACTACAAGCTTACTCTTTTTCGTTGTTGGTTTTCCAACAACTCCGTTCAACCATTCTCCTAAGGATGCTTTTTACAAGCTCTTTTGTGGCAGAAGTTGTCCTTTTTCTTCTCCATTCTTTTATTTCAATTATCTATCTTCTATCCTTTCGTTCCGGAGGCTTTGTGATGTTGCTCTTTTAAGTCATCATCTTGAATTATGAAGATCATGATCTTTTCTCATGCCTATCCATTTTACCAGAGTGTTGTGTCCTTTTTGCTCAAGCTCTTTTCGCCTTATCAAGCCTTTCAACTCTTTTCAACTGGAGTGCTGTCTGGGACCTCTCTTACCCCTTTCTCCATTCATTCAATTATTCCGGAGGCAGTGTGTTGTCATTCCATCAAGCTCCTTCTCACCTTACCAAGTTCTTATTCAGTTCCTTTTCTTTTCAATCGGAGTGCTGCCCAAATCGGTTCTTTCTTACTCCTCTTTCTTAACGGAGTGCTTTAAACTTTGTTCATCTCCGTTGCTTTCTTTCTTTCATTTGTTCAACCTCTCAAGGTTCTTTGGTTTCACTCGTTTGTCAAAGAAGCAACTTAGTTTTACCCCTTCTCTTTCTCTTCCGTTTTTTCCTCCGGTGCCATTCTAGATCTCGGGACGAGATCCTCTCGTAGTGGTCGAGTGTTGTAATGCCCCGAGACCGATGTGCTAGGTGTCCTCCAGTTATTCGCTGTTGTTGCCTTGTCATTGCTTGCATGTCATGCATTGCATATCATGTCATCATGTGCATTTCATTTGCATACATGTTCGTCTCATGCATCCGAGCATTTTCCCCATTGTCCGTTTTGCAATCCGACGCTCCTATGTCACCCGGTGTCCCTTTCTACATCTTTTCATGTGCGGGTGTTAAACGTTCTCGGATTGGACCGAGACTTGCCATGCGGCCTTGGTTTACTACCGGTAGACCGCCTGTCAAGTTTCGTACCATTTGGACTTCGTTTGATACTCCAACGGTTAACCGAGGGACCGAAAAGGCCTTGTGATTGTTGCAGCCCAAAACCCTTCCAAAGTGGCCCAAAATCCACCTAAACCCCATCCATCATCTCGGTCATTCGATCACGATCGCATGGCCGCAAACCGCACCTCATTTGGACTCTCCTAGCTCCCTCTACCTATAAATATGTGTTCCCCTCCGAAATTCGCACAGATGAAACCCTAAAAACTCCTCCGCGCGCCGCCGGACACTTCCTCCGGCGCCGGCCGGACATGTCCACCCCGCCACCACATCACTCCGGCCAACTACAGGCTGCCACGTCAGCTCGGCCGCCCCTCTCATCCACTCACGCGCTGCCACCTGTCCCTGCCTCCCTCTCTCTCCACCGGCGCCGCCGAGGCCCGCCGTGGCCCGCGGGAGGCCCGCCCGAGCCAAGCCGGGCCCGAGCACCCAGCACCCTGGCCGGATTCGCCCCGCCGTGCCTCTTCTTCATCCCCGCCGCCTCAGGAGCTTCGCGCCGCCACCGCCATCGCCGGCGCCGCCACCGCCATCGCCGGCAGCCGCCTTCGCTCGCCGGAGCACGCCCCGTCGCCCGAACGCCTCCCGCCATTCGTCTGGGCCGAGCCGCCCCCGAGCGCCTGCCTCAGCTCCTCGCCCGCACCTCGCCTCGACGGCCGCCGCCGTCGTCAGCTCGGCGTCGCCGTCTCCTCGTCGACCCCTCGTCGCCGGCGGCCTGTGCCTCCTCCTTCCTCCGCCGTGGTCAACGCCGGCGCCTGCCGGACCTGCCCCTGCCGTAGCTTATTTATCTTGATGTATTTAGTTGGTTACTTGCTGATTATCGCAGACCGGTGCCATATTTGTTTTGCTTGCCATTTCCAAACCGTGCATCCGATTCCGGTGATCTTTATATCGATTTCGACCGAAATCACCTCCCCTTTCTAGTGGCACTCTTGGATTTCCAAGTTGAGGCCAGGTTCAATCATTCCTTGTCACATCTTGCATATGCATCACATACCGCATCCCGCATATCATACCATGTTCATGTGTTGGTTGTTTACTATGTTGTGTGCTTCTTTCCGGTGTTGCTTCTTCGGGTTGGTTCCATATCGTCGTGTTTGAGAGGACCCGTTCGTATACGTCCATTTGTCTTCTTCATGGACTCGTTCTTCTTCCTTGCGGGATTTCAAGCAAGATGACCATACCCTCGAAATCACTTCTATCTTTGCTTGCTAGATGCTCGCTCTTTTGCTATGCCTATGCTGCGATACCTACCACTTGCTTATCATGCCTCCCATATTGTTGAACCAAGCCTCTAACCCACCTTGTCCTAGCAAACCGTTGTTTGGCTATGTTACCGCTTTGCTCAGCCCCTCTTATAGTGTTGTTAGTTGCAGGTGAAGATTGAAGTTTGTTCCTTGTTGGAACATGGAGATGTTGTTCCTTATTGGAACATGTTTACTTGTTGGGATATCACAATACCTCTTATTTAATTAATGCATCTATATACTTGGTAAAGGGTGGAAGGCTCGGCCTTATGCCTGGTGTTTTGTTCCACTCTTGCCGCCCTAGTTCCCGTCATATCGGTGTTATGTTCCCAGATTTTGCGTTCCTTACGCGGTTGGGTTATAATTGGGACCCCTTGACAGTTCGTCTTGAACAAAACTCCTCCAGCAAGGCCCAACATTGATTTTACCATTCACCACTTAGCCTTTTCGTTCCCTTGGGTTCTGCAGACTCAGGGGTCATCTTTATTTTAACCCCCCGGACCAGTGCTTCTCTAAGTGTTGGCCCAACTGAGCGATGTCCGGAGCTACCAGGGGCAACTCTGGGCTGGCCCACCCGACGTCTTGCTGATCCGGTGTGCCCTGAGAACGAGATATGTGTAGCTCCTATCGGGATTTGTCGGCACATCTGGGTGGCTTTGCTGGTCTTGTTTTAACATTGTCGAAATGTCTTATAACCGGGATTCCGAGCCTAATCGGGTCTTCCCGCTAGAAGGAATATCTTTCGTTGACCGTGAGAGCTTGTGATGGGCTAAGTTGGGACACCCCTGCAGGGATTTGAACTTTCGGAAGTCATGCCCGCAGTTATGGACAGATGGGAATTTGTTAATGTCTGGTTGTAGAAAACCTGAAGTTGATCTTAATTAAAATACATCAACCGCATGTGTGACCGTGATGGTCTCTTTCTGGCGGAGTTCAGGAAGTGAACACGGTGTTGGAGTTATGTTTGACGTAGGTTGTTCTAGGATCACTTCTTGATCATATTTGTTCGACCATGCTTTTGCCTTCTCTTCTGGCTCTCATTTGCGTATGTTAGCCACCAAATATGCTAGTCGCTTGCTGCAGCTCCACCTCATACCTTTTACCTTACCCATAAGCTAAAATGGTCTTGATTGCGAGGGTGCGAGATTGCTGAGTCCTTGTGACTCACAGATACTTCCAAAACCAGCTTGCAGATGCCGATGATACCGAGCAGGTGATGCAACCAAGCTCAAGGAGGAGCTCGATGAAGATCTGTCCTTTATGTTGTTCCGTTTCCAGTTGATCAGTAGTGGAGCCCGGTTGGGGTCGATCGGGGATCTGTGTAGCTTTTGGGGTAGTCTTCTTTCATTTTGGTTCCGTAGTCGGACCCTGATTGTATTTGGTTGATGTAATGCTTTATTCATGTAATTGTGTGAAGTGGCGATTGTAAGCCAACTATGTCTCTTTTCCCTTATGTATTACATGGGTTGTGTGAAGATTACCTCACTTGCGACATTGCTTTCAATGCGGTTATGCCTCTAAGTTGTGTTTCGACACGTGGGAGATATAGCCGCATCGAGGGCGTTAGACAGGGGTCGCGTGGCGTCGAGGAGGGGCTCCGAGGGGTCCGGTGAGGCAGGCGAGCGGGGAGGAGGCGTGGCGCCTCGTGCGCGCGTGCGCTATCACGCCTCTGCCTACTGGCAGAGGTTAGGGATGACTGGCACCAGGCCAGTGGGCTGGGCTGTCCACTGGGCCGGCCAGATAAGCCCAGGTAAAACTCTCTCTCTCTCCTCTGTTTTCTATTTTCTTTTCTGTAATTTGTTTTGGGTTTAGTTTTAACACCAAACCAATTTATAAAATCCTGAAAATAATTATGTGGCTAGAACTAAAATATACAAAACCATATATAATGTTCCAGAATTATTGGACATATATTAATTATATAAAGAATATATATCCAATGCAAATAGTTACTGAATTAATTCAAAGGCCCAAAATAAATATTTCTGAGACTCCAAAAATATTGGTTTGAGTTTTACCTCTTGCCAATATTTTTATAGCTTGACAGGAACATTTTCTTGGGTTTATTTGAAACAATTTTTAATGTTGATCATTTTTGTAAAAGACTTCTGAGGCTTCCCACTTTCCCCAATTCAACTTTCATAAATATATACATGATGCATGAATGCTTGTGCAACTAGTTACAACCAATTCTAGGGATGTGACGGGTCCCGACCCTTGAGCAAGCTCAGCCGCCGCTGGTATGCCAGGTCGCGGTGCCATGGTCAAGGCCAGGGTGAGGGCAGGAGAGTCGGTAGGAGCTCCTGAGGCGCTATGCTCAGGAGCCCCCCATTTAACGCGCAAGCGAATCACGCGAAAGGAGGGCAAACGGCGAGGCCACCTATAACCGCGCTACGTAGATTCCTGCAGGTTAGTGCGAGGGGAGAATGCAGCTCATAGCCGAGTTTGTTGTCCTACCATTGATCCTTCCACAAGAAGATGAAGGCACTGCGGATCTGGTGAGCTGACATGCACAGAGCGGGCCGCGAGCAAGAGCTTGATCGCACAGGTTTATCAGCGTTGCAGGGACGGACCCAAGCACAAGCGTCGTGCCAGCATGTGAAACCCCCGTTGCGGGATGAGCAAGTGGCTGATCAGCAACGCAGGAGGCCGCGATGGGTAATAACTAGGTAGGCGATAATCATAAAGTAGCTCATGAGGAGAGACAAGCTAGCTTGGATAAATGCAAGAACGATACATGCTGTAGGGACCCACGCGGCCTAGGGATGATGCAACCCGAGGGGCACCCCCAACAGAGTAAGCTAGAGATGCAAAAGGAATACACGTCGCAGGGACAGGCTCGTGCAACTTGGGGATAATGCTGCCCGAGGGGCGCACCCAATTGAACGAATCGGAAAGAGTCACCTGGTACCGTTGCTGAAGGGATGTTGAAGTGGCTGGGGATGCATGCCGAAGGAGTGGCTCCTCACGAGTCGCCCGGGTCCTGAGCCTCGAGAGGCACCGGGGGGCCGGGCGGCTCATGAAGAAGCATCACCATCTCCTCCAGGATTGCGTGGTGCCTGGCCTCCTGAGCCGCCAGAACGCTCCGTGGGTGGCGCTAGAAGGTGACAGACATGTTCGGCAGACCGAATGGCATGCGAACATAGCTGTGAGCTGGACCCTCGCACCGAGCAACGCACGAAGGCCAGAAACACTCCTGGGATGCTGCCCTGTTGAATCTTGGGACACCGACGCAGACGTGTAGCTCATCGTCCTTGCTAGGACGAGGAGCTGCGCCAGGTGGTGGGCGGTGGTTGCCGCACAAGATTCTCGCCTCTTGAAGCTCCTCGGTTGCCTTGGTGATGAACTCCTGAGCACCAGGCACTCCACGCCTTGTGACCTCATGAAGGAAGCATGCGTTGAAGCATGCCTCCACGTGGTGCCCGAGCGCCTCCCTCATGACATTGGCTAGGTTAGAGGCCCTCCAAAAAAGAGCCCTCGAGCCCAGCCTAAGGAGGGCGCCGGGCGCGCCTTCCTATGCGAGAGAGGGAGGCGCCCCATCCGCGGGCGCGCCCAGGGGTACTAAGTTGGTGTTGTGGTTGTGCATGTTGTGGAAGGCGCGGAATGGGTGGTTGGCCTTGAATGACTCGGGGTGATCGTAGTCGCGCTTCATTTCCAGCTCCACCGCGAGCACGGCAGCCCCCTTGTGCTTGACGTCCTTGGTCTTGGCCTTCTTGTCTTCCGGGTCCATGGCTGGAAGCTTGAGTAGGGAGAGGCGTCCCTCCTCAGCTCTCGCGCACTTGGTCACCATGTTGAACATCTCCAGAGCTGTGCACAGGTCCTCATGTATGGAGAGCTCCTCCTTCATCTTGACATCATGGACGCCATCAGAGAATGCTGAGATGATGGCCTCGTCCGTCACCTTTAGGATCTTGAGGCGTTGCTGAAACGTTGGATGTACTTCTACAGGGTCTCCCCTGGCTGCTGCTTGATGCGTCGCAGGTCACCAGTGGCAGGCGGGTGGTCGCGAGTGCCTTGGAAGTTGGCGACGAAGCGCTCGCGCATCTCTCCCTAGGAGGAGATCAATCCCGTGGGCAGGTTCAAGAGCCACGAGCAAGCGCCGTCTTTGAGGGCCATGGGAAACCAGTTCATCATAATTTTCTCGTCGTCATTGGTCCCCTCGATGCTCAGCTCGTAGAGCTACAAGAACTCAGCCAGGTTGGGGTGCCATCGTAGCACGGAGGCAGGTTGGGCTTGAACTTGCCGGGCTAGACAACGCTACGCAGCTTGGGCTAAAGGTATGGCTACCCGCCGTGGTCACCGGATCCCGTCGTGGAGGTGGAGCCTGGTCTTGGTACCCACGCGCCGCCGCCGCAGGCGGCGCACGGTCTTGACGTGGTGGTGCTGGGAGTGCAGGAGCATCTTCTTGCGGCCGCGGGATTTCCCGGCAACTTCCTTCCTCACCCGCGGGCGCCCCATGCGGTGGGTCACACCGCGGGGCCGCGCGTCTTGATGCGAGGGCGACGTCTTGATGTGAAGGTGGCGGAGGTGCTCCATGGGCTACGTCACCCATAGTAGGGGGCGGACGAGGCAGCGAAAGAGACGGTGCAGGAGATCCCCCAGTGGCGCTGACGAGCTCGGCGATGCGGTCCAGCCAGTCCTCGTAGAGGTCCTCGACGGGGCGGTACTGCAGGAGCTCGCGCACCATAAGCAGCGCGGCCTGCGCGTTCGCTGGCCCGCAGCGAGCATGGGACGACAAGCCGGCCGGCATCAACGACGGGGTGGTAGTGCGTCCGTCCCTCCGCACAGAGGGGTGCAGTGTTGAAGCTTGCTGCTCGTTTCCCGCCTGGCCGGTGGCGGCGTTGGCAGCGGGTGATGGAGAGCGACAGGGAGGTCCACCGACGCGCGCCGTCTGGGCGACGCGAGCGGCAAGGGCGGCCCGGCGCTCAGCATGGGCCCGGCGAGCATCAGCCAAGGATGCGGTGGAGCAATGGTGAAACGCCCTCGATGCGGCTATATCTCCCACGTGTCGAAGCACGACTTAGAGGCATAACCGCATTGAAAGCAATGTCGCAAGTGAGATAATCTTCACACAACCCATGTAGTACATAAGGGAAAGAGATACATAGTTGCCTTACAATCGCCACTTCACACAATTACATGAATAAAGCATTACAACATCCAGATACAATCAAGGTCCGACTACGGAACCAAAATAAAAGAAGACTACCCCAAATGCTACACAGATCCCCGATCGTCCCGACTGGGCTCCACTACTGATCAGCTAGAACAAAACAACAAAAAGGACAAGATCTTCATCGAGCTCCTCCTTGAGCTTGGTTGCGTCAACTACACGGTTCAACGGCACCTGCAAGCTAGTTTTGGAAGTATCTGTGAGTCACGGGGACTCAGCAATCTCACACCCTCGCGATCAAGACTATTTAAGCTTATAGGTAAGGCAAAGGTATTAGGTGGAGTTGCAGCAAGCGACTAGCATATATGGTGGCTAAACGTACGCAAATGAGAGCGAGAAGAGAGAGCAAAGGCACGGTCGAAAAACTATGATCAAGAAGTGATCCTAGAACAACCTATGTCAAATATTACTCCAACACCGTGTTCACTTCACGGACTCCGCCGAGAAGAGACCATCATGGTTACACACGCGGTTGATGTATTTTAATTAAGATAATCTTTAGGTTTTCTACAACCGGACATTAACAAATTCCCATGTGCCCATAACCACGGACACGGCTTTCGAAAGTTCAAATCCCTGCAGGGGTGTCCCAACTTAGCCCATCACAAGCTCTCATGGTCAACGAAGGATATTCATTCTAGCGGGAAGACCCGATCAGACTCGGAATCCCGGTTACAAGACATTTCGACAATGGTAAAACAAGACCAGCAACACCGCCCGAATGTTCCGACAAATCCTGATAGGAGCTGCACATATCTCGTTCTCAGGGCACACTCAGATGAGACTAGCTATGAGTAAAACCAACCCTCAAGTTTCCCCGAGGTGGCCCCACAGGCAGCTCGGTTCGGACCAACACTTAGAGAAGCACTAGCCCGGGGGGGTTAAAAATAAAGATGACCCTTGAGTCTGCAGAACCCAAGGGAAGGTGGTAGGTTGTTAGTGCAAATGGTAAAACCAAGGTTGGGCATTGCTGGAGGAGTTTTATTCAAGGCGAACTGTCAAGGGGTTCCCATTATGACCCAACCGCGTAAGGAACGCAAAATCTGGGAACATAACACCGATATGACGGAAACTAGGGCGGTAAGAGTGGAACAAAACACTAGGCATAAGGCCGAGCCTTCCACCCTTTACCAAGTATATAGATGCATTAATTAAATAAGAGATATTGTGATATCCCAACAAAATATCCATGTTCCAAACATGGAACAAGCTCCAATCTTCACCTGCAACTAACATCACTATAAGAGGGGCTGAGCAAAGCGGTAACATAGCCAAACAATGGTTTTCTAGGACAAGGTGCGTTAGAGGCTTGGCTTAACAATATGGGAGGCACGATAAGGCAAGTGGTAGGTATCGCAGCATAGGCATAGCAAAAGAGCAAGCAACTAGAAAGCAAAGATAGAAGTGTGGAAGTGCGTTATATCGACTAGAGGGGGGGTGAATAGGCGATTTTTATGAAAGTCTTCAGAACATAGAAGTTTTGAAGACAAACGATAAAATTAAACCTATTACCATGCAGCGGAAGGTAGACTACACTAGGCAAACCATAGTAAAGTATTCAATGAAGTGAAAGCACAAAGACTAATAGCAGCTACGTAGTAAGGATCAGGTAAGAAGATATTTTGAAGCCAAACAGAACACGCGGTCACTCAGTGAAGACAAATGATAGTGCAAACATACAATGACTTCACAAGGAGTAACAGTAAGTAAAGGGAAGTGAAGATGAAACCAGTGACTCGTTGAAGACAATCATTTGTTGGACCAGTTCCAGTTGCTGTGACAACTGTACGTCTGGTTGGAGCGGCTAGGTATTTAAACCCAAGGACACACAGTCCCGGACACCCAGTCCTGAACACGCAGCTCAGGACACCCAGTCCTCACCGTATTCTCCTTGAGCTAAGGTCACATAGACCTCGCCCAATCACTCTGGTAAGTCTTCAAGGTAGACTCCCGAACCTTCACAGACTTCGTTCACCGGCAATCCACAATGTCTCTTGGATGCTCAGAACGCGACGCCTAACCGGCTGGAGGATGCACAGTCCTCAAGTGTAATAAGTCTTCAGATCACACAGACAAGAAGACTTAAGTGATGCCCAATTCTCTCTGGCTCTGGTGGTTAGGGCTTTATCCTCGCAAGGAATTCTCTCTCAAAGGCTTCGAGGTGGGTTGCTCTCAAACGACAAAAGCCATACTTTCAATCTGAGCAGCCAACCGTTTATGGTTGTAGGGGGTGGGCTATTTATAGCCACTTGGCAACCCGACCTGATTTGTCCGAAATGACCCTGCGTCACTAAGGAACTGACACGTGTTCCAACGGTCAGATTTCAAACTCACACGGCAACTTTACTTGGGCTACAAGCAAAGCTGACTTGTCCGACTCTGGACAAGATTCGCTCTCATATTCTTCACTCGAAGACATAGGTTTTTGGTTTAGGCATCACTTCAGTCATTCTGACTGTTTCTCTTGGACCCCACTTAACAGTACGGTGGTTCCTATGACTCAACACAAAAGAAAAAGAACTACGAAAGATCTAAGTCTTCGAGCTCCATAGGCTTCATATCGTGTCTTCTCTTGTCATAGACTTCAATGTGAATATCTTCATATAGCACCTTTGACTTCAATGTCTTCATACATTTTTAGGGGTCATCTCTGGTAGTAAAACCGAATCAATGAGGGACTTCTACCTGTGTTATCCTGTAATTCTCACAAACACATTAGTCCCTCAACTAGGTTTGTCGTCAATACTCCAAAACCAACTAGGGGTGGCACTAGATGCACTTACAATCTCCCCCTTTTTGGTGATTGATGACAAACTAGTTGAAGTTTTCAACGGGGAATATAATCTGTGAACTTGTAAAGTATAAGGAATTGTCTTCATAAGTTGCAAGGGCTCCCCCTGAAGATGTGCATATAAGTTAATTTGCTTTTGGAATGCAAATGCACATGGCAGGTTGTACTTGTGGAGATCCACTTCAACTTATGATGACAATCCACTATGCATGTGAAAGTATATGAAGATAATGACATGCATAATGGAAAATGGACGTCTGCAGAATGAGCTAAGTGCGGAATTTATCGTCGCACATGCGGAATTTATCTTTGCAAAACAAGGTGGCAAATAAGTAGCAGACGACCATCTGGTTTAAGTGTTACAACTCATAAGAACCAAATGTAGCAAAAACGAGAGTTGTAAGCACGAAGCAAAATATAAAGCACCCGCCCATATGGACCCGCTTGAAGACTATCAATCTCATATGCTTCTCCCCCTTTTGTCAGTAATGAACAAAAAGGTTTGAAGACATAGAGCCTCTACTTGTTCCCATGAGGAGTAGGTGAAGTAGCAGGGTTGTTGGTGTTGTTTGGCGGTGCAGAAGAGCTTGGAGGTGCTGAAGGAGGTGGCGGTGAAGTAGCATCATCTTCTTCCTCAATAATTCTGGTAGTCACTGTGGCAGTAGAGGTAGAGAACTCAGAGTCTTCAAGGGATGGAGTTCCTAGCAGCACAGCCCTTCGAGGAGGTGTGGAGTCAAACTTGAATCTCTCAGAGAAGCCATCCTCTTGAAGATCAGCTTCAGAACACATCATCATGAGCCCTTTCCATGTGCGGCGACAGGTTTCATGGGCAACGAAAGCATTCTTGGTGGCAAGATTTCGAGTGCGATTAACATCCACCAAGAGGCTTTTCATCTGACGCTTCAGCCAGTCATGATGCCTATCCTGTTTCTGATGTAGAGCCACAAGAAGATCTCAGTCGTTGAGAACACGAGTGTGCTTCTTGGGTCTTGGAGCAGTGGCACTGTCAGTGGCTTCAGTGGAAGCAGGGTGTGGTGCACGTGTAGTGCCAGCCAAAGGATACACCTGAGAAACTGCTTCAACGCCTTCAACGTTCTGAGTAAAACTCTGATGGTCTGCATTCTGAAGACTTCGAGGTTGCTTGGTAGGCTCAGAACATATGGCTTCAGTAGACATGTCCACGTCAGGCAAGAAGATCCGATGGTTGCGGGCTGAGGGCTGATACGAGATGGCGGAGTGTAGCTTGATCGGCCGCATGACCCAAGGGGCGTAGAACTTCAAACCAAACAGATCAATGCCTGATGCAGCAAGTTGGCGTATGAAGAAGTCCTGTGCATTGAAGCATTTGCCATGAAGTATATAGAAGACCAAAGTCTTCATTGCACCCTGAAGCTTGGCATTTGGAGAGTGCCCTTTGATAGGCCAGAGAGTTTGCCGGATGATGTGATAGATGGTTCTGGGCAGGTACTCAAGGTCTTCAACGAAGAACTCTATGGGATACGCAGCATCTTGGGGCAATGGCTTCATCATGCTGAGAATTTGACTCATATCAGGTTCTGGCTGCTGAAAGATGCTCTCAATAGCTTCAGCATGCAGCTGACATCCTTGCTCGAAGAGATCGCCAGGAGTGGGTAAGCCAGTGAGCTCAATGATGTCAAATGCATTGGCTTCATGATGAATGTTGCCAGTCATCCACTCCAGGACCCAAGTCTTCGGATCTCTGTTGTACCCTTTGATGTGAAGTGTGGCATAGAATTGTAGCAGCAGCTCTTCATTCCAATGCTCTTCATCAGTAACAAACTGCAGCAGACCCACTTGCTTGAAGCAATCCAATGCTTCTTCTAGACAGGGCAGACCAGCTATAGCTTCAACATCAAGGCGCTTGTGTGGGAAGATGCGACCTTGGTTGTAAAGAATGCAAGAGTAATAGCTTCGCTGAGGATAGCTCCAGAACCGATCAGATGATATCCTTTCCCTTGAGTAGGGGTTCCTGGAGCTATTGAAGAACGTGTTGTCTGCCCTGAAGCCATTGATGTTGAAGGAGCCAGGTGCTGATGCAGGACCTGGAAACCTTGGCAGTCTTGGGATTGGCTTCTGGACCTGAGGCCTGTGCTCAACATGATAGTTGAATTGGGGACCGGCAGCAGACTCAGGAATAGAAGTGGCGGGATCAGTGGCCTCGCTGTCTTCTGAAGCTTTTGCTGGGGAGGGCTCCACATTAGCTTCATTGTTGGTTGTGGCAGCCTCAAGATTTTCATCCTCCACTTGACTAGCTGGAGGGTCGGTCACAGGCACGTTCTCCTGGAGAACTGCTTCTTGGTGGAAGAGGGGAGTGGGATCTTGTGGTACTTCTTCTTCTACGGCTGATGCAGCCGGAATGTCTTCAGCAGAGACTTGAGGCCTTGGACCTTTGCGAAGCCTACGTAACGCAAACAACGCATGTGGAGTTGGAGTGGGCTGGGCCTCATAGTCTTCTTCCTCTTGTGGGCGATCCCCCCATGAAGCATCCTGTGCAATTGGCGTCAGTGGACGACCAATGCTGATGAGTTCGCTGTTTTCAAACTCAGGAAGGACTGCATCATCTTCTACATTGTCATGATGACCAATGTCTTCAGCAGCGATGGGATCATCTGCTGGAATGTCTTCAGCTTCAGGAGCCTCTGTGGAAGCAGGCTCATGAACTGTCAGTTGACGTTCTGCGTCAGGATGAACCATAGAAATGGGTTCAACTATCAAGGGCTCTGTGGGAGCAGCCCGAGCTTTCTTGGTCTTTCTCTTTTTCTTGGTGGGGGCAGTAGGAGAGGCTTCAGAGTGTTTCCTCTTCCTGGCTTCAGCCTCAGCAGTTCTTGTCTTCTTGAGCTCTGAAGCTGTTGACCGGCTTTTTGGCTTCGAGCCAGTCAGTCTAGTTGGGAAGACAATCGGAACTGCTTCTTGCCTTGGTGCATTAGGTTCAGCCATAGCAGGTTTCTTCTTCTTCTTTGCGGCCATCCTGGGGTCGATGCCAGGACGCCCAAGTGCCTTGCGCTTCTCAGCCTCATTATAGGCTTGCACACATCTGTCAGCCAAAGTCTTCATGCGCTCACGCGAACCCTGAGCTTCTGCACGCTTCTTCACAAAGGCTTCCTTGAGCTCGTGCATCATTGTCTTGAAGTTCTTCACTTCTTGCACGCTGAGCTTGGCCATATGCTTCTTGAATTGAGCCTTTTCATAGTCAATCTTCTGCTTCAGTTCAACAATGCGCTGGGCAATAGCAAGTTCTGAAGCAATGGCGCCTTGGAAGGCGACACTGAGGCCAATGGGTAGCTGCAGATCTTCAAAGCTGATGTTGGGCGTGCCAAACCACTTGTTAATGAAGTTGTGGATGATGGTGACATCAAAGAGAGGCAGATCATTAAAGATTTCTGCTTCTTCTTTGCTCTTGATGAGTTGCTCAAGAGCGTCATCTGCAAGATCTTCATCACTTGACAGATCAATGTCGTCGTTGCGCAGAATGGCAGCAGCTGTTAGCTCTTTGCCAGTGTGAGACAGAGGCATCTTGGCCTTCTGGGGCTTGGAGACGCGTGATAAGTCTTCAGACTGCACACTGTCTTCAGGAGGTGTAGTTGCCAATGGCTTCGCCCTTGAGATTTTTGGTGAAGGGGCCGGCTTTGAAGCTTTTGGCTTCTTCAACTGCTTTGGCTTCGGCACTGCAGGCGCGTCATCAGACTCAGTGTCAGCTGCAGGCTCATTCACTGCAGTCCCTTGAACCAAGATGTAGGTGATGAGGCCTTCAAGGTTGGCGAAAGGACCGATGACATTGTGTTCTGCATGTCGTGTGCCATCTGCCCTTGGAGACGAGGGACCAGGGTTGAAGTCTAACCCAAAAGTCTTCTTGTTATGCTTCGCTGAGTTCTGAGCAAACTGGAAGTTGAAATTGAACAGATTGTCGTCACGACACCATAGTAGTGACGACGAGTGTGCATCAGCAGGCTGTGGTCCACGGACCATGCATGGATAGAAGCCTTGAGCAATGGCTTCATCTCTGGACCTGGGTAGAAGATTCTTGAATAGGATGTCTCCCCACGATCTCTTGATGGCGTTTTTCTCAGCATACTCCTGGGTCACAAATCTGTATTTGAACCATTGTTCTGCCCAATATCTTCAAATCCATTGGATTCGGGTCTTGCGCTGACTGTAATCCTCTTCAGGATCTGTCTTGTACATTTCTGAGAGTTCATCTGGCAGATCTCTGGAGGTCTCACCACGACGCTTTCTGCCACCCTTCCTTGCTACTTTCTCTGAAGCCATAAACTTTAACTTGAAAGGCTTCAAGACATTCAAAGGATTCAAAGGTTTTCGTTTGCTGGACCAACAGGAACTGGCTTCGGGAGAATTTATGTGATGCTGTAAGAATTCTGCAAATGAATGCAGACTATGAGAACCAAAGGATTCTCCCACGGACATGTACCTGTGACAGCATTAAGGTGCGAGGGAAGGGGAAGAGGTCATATGCATTCTCAGAAGATTTTGAAGATAAATCTATTTAGAAGACATTGACCTCATCGTGCGAAGACATTCACTCATAGATAAGAAGTTGGTTCCAGATTTGTACGAATCCACAGATCAGTACAAGTGAGGAATCTAACTACTTTGTGAAGCACAAGTGAATATACTAGGCATGTTATGAGATGCAGTATGAGAGAGATCTAGCTTGTGTGCTTGTGGTAGAAAGTGACAGATCAATAGGATCAACGGTGCTGTAAAAAGGGAGTTTTATTTACCACACAGAGAACTGCTAGACAGTGTGGGAGATGAGGCCGAGCAGTTCACTCTTCCGTGCCCTAACTTGGCGACGGAGGACACCTACGGCGATGGCAGAGAGGACGATGTCCGCGGTCGGCTTGAAGACAGTGTCGGAGAGGTTGCGGCAGTGAAGCGCTTCGTCGCCGGCGTCGTCGAGACCTAGCGGTGGCGCTAGGGTTCGTGCGAGGGTGGAAGAAGAGATAATGACCGCTGTGAGTGTGTATTTATAGGCACAGGGGCGGCACTGTGCTATTACACAGGTGCCCCTGGCGATTCGCATCTGAGGAACACGTGGACATTATGCGGAATTTTGGGGTTTGTTCCACGTCCCACGCACGCCTGGATTGTCGGGTGGTCGATCCTACTTCTCCGGATTTCATGTGGAGGAATGAGCATTGAAAACGGACTTAATGGTTGTCTCTGTATCTTCTGCTGACAAGGACGCAGAGAAGACATTCGACAGTTTCAATAGAATGCATATGACTTGGAGAGATAGAGTTTGAGATAGAAAGCATAGAGAGGTTAGGGTCCGATCACATTCACTTAGTTCAAAAGATTCAACACGAAGACATAGCTATAAGTGAATGCTGTAGAGGACAGAACACTAGTATATATATATATATATATATATAATCAACATAGTGAAGATGGTCATGAAAATATGTTGAGATCGAAGCCAAACCAAATGTGAAGACATTGCAAGGTAACGCCATGAGTGAAACACTTCAAAATAGAACGTTTGGTGGTGGCGTTACCCACCGTATAGGAAGTATTAGACCCAGACATGGTGCGCAATTATCGTGGCGCTCCGAAGTCAAATTCCACATTAATGTATTCACACTTAGAATGTATGTCTTCATTGATTGAAGATATACTTTACTTTGTGTGTTGCACATCTAAGTCATCAATATGCATAAGGTTTAGGATGTGTGCCTGATCACAGGACATTTGAGGATTCCAGGATATTTAGCTCACACCGTAACTTGCAAAACCTCTTCTCATCCAAGGGCTTGGTGAAGATATCTTCCAATTGCTCTTCAGTGTTGACGTGTATGATATCAATGTCTTCCTTCATAACATGATCTCTGAGAAAGTGATGACGAATTTCAATGTGCTTTGTCTTCGAGTGTTGAACTGGGTTGTTGGCAATATTGATGGCGCTTTCGTTGTCGCAGTAAAGTGGCACTTGCTTCAGATGAATGCCATAGTCCTTGAGTGTTTGCTTCATCCACAGAAGCTGAGCGCAGCAAGATCCAGCAGCAATGTATTCAGATTCAGCAGTGGAGAGAGATACACAGTTCTGCTTCTTTGAAGACCAACATACAAGTGATCATCCCAGAAAGTGACATGTGCCTAATGTAGACTTGCGATCAACTTTGTCACCAGCATAATCAGCATCCGAGAATCCAACCAGATCAAACTCTGAGCCCTTTGGATACCATAATCCTAGAGTTGGGGTGTGAGCCAAATATCAAAGAATTCGCTTCACAGCTAAGTGATGCAACTCCTTTGGTGCCGCTTGAAATCGAGCACACATGCAAACACTAAGCATAATATCTGTCCTAGATGCACATAGATAAAGTAAAGAACCAATCATGGAGCGGTATACCTTTTGATCAAACTCTTTACCATTGTCGTCAGGACCCAGATGATGTTTGGCTGGCATTGGTGTTGTGAAGCCTTTGTAGTCTTGCATACCGAACTTCTTCAGGCAATCTTTGAGATACTTCTCTTGAGATATGAAGATGCCATTGCGTTGTTGTCGTATTTGAAGACCGAGGAAGAACTTCAGCTCCCCCATCATGGACATCTGATATTTCTCTTGCATCATATATCCAAACTCTTCACTGTACTTCTGATTGGTGCAGCCGAAGATAATGTCATCCACATATATTTGGCACACAAACAGTTCACCATCATATGTCTTCGTGAAAAGAGTGGGATCTAGGGAACCAGGTATGAAGCCTTTGCTCTTCAGGAAGTATTTGAGTGTGTCATACCAGGCCCGAGGGGCTTGTTTGAGGCCATACAGTGCCTTGTTGAGCTTGTATACCATGTCAGGATGTTTTGGATTTTCAAAGCCAGGCGGTTGTGCAACATACACTTCTTCTTCAATCTTGCCATTGAGAAAGGCACTCTTCACATCCATTTGATATAGAAGTATGTTATGATGATTTGCATAGGCCAGCAGTATGCGTATGGCTTCAAGTCTAGCCACAGGAGCAAATGTTTCATCGAAGTCAATGCCTTCCACTTGAGTATATCCTTGAGCAACGAGACGAGCTTTGTTTCTGACAACTTGACCATGCTCATATTGCTTGTTGCGGTATATCCATTTGGTGCCTATTATATTGTGCTTCCGTGGATCAGGACGCTTAACCAGTTCCCATACATTATTCAGCTCAAACTGTTGAAGCTCTTCTTGCATAGCTTGAATCCATTCAGGTTCCATGAAGGCTTCTTCAACTTTCTTGGGTTCTGCTATTGAGACGAATGCGAAGTGCCCACAGAAATTTGCTAGCTGAGTTGCCCTTGAACGAGTGAGTGGACCAGGTGCATTGATGCTATCAATTATTCTTTCAATCTGCACTTCATTGGCAACGCGAGGATGTACAGGGCGAAGACTTTGCTCTTGTTGTTCATTGTCGTTGTTGGAAGGAATGTCTTCAGGCTGAGCATTGTCTTCATGTTGATCAGGTGCTGAAATGATAAGTTCCTCTTCAGGATGAGCTTCAGAAGGTATAATTTCTCCAGTTCCCATTAGCTTGATTGATTCACTGGATGGAACTTCATCTAGCACATTTGGCAGCTGCTCTCTTTGTGAACCGTTGGTCTCATCGAACTGCACATCCACTGTTTCAACCACTTTGTAATGAAAGAGATTGAAGACTCTGTAGGAGTGCGAATCCTTTCCATATCCAAGCATAAAACCCTCATGTGCTTTTGGTGCAAATTTTGAGGTGTGATGTGGGTCCTTGATCCAGCACCTTGCGCCAAATACTCTGAAGTAACTGACATTTGGCTTCTTGCCAGTAAGGAGCTCATAAGATGTCTTGTTCAGTAGCTTGTGAAGATAAACACGATTGATTGTATGGCATGCAGTATCAATGGCTTCGGGCCAGAATTTTCTTGGGGTCTTGTATTCATCTAGCATTGTTCTGGCCATCTCAATTAGTGTTCTGTTCTTGCGTTCGACGATGCCATTCTGCTGTGGCGTGTACGGGGCTGAGAATTCATGTGTGATGCCCAAGGTATCAAGATATGTATCAAGGCCAGTGTTCTTGAATTCAGTGCCATTGTCACTTCTGATGTGCTTTATCTTGGCGCCAAAATTGTTCATAGCTCGATTGGCGAAGCGTCTGAATACATCCTGCACTTCAGTCTTGTAAAGGATTATGTGCACCCAAGTATATCTAGAATAATCATCAACAATAACGAAGCCATAGAGGCAAGCAGTAGTAGATAGAGTTGAGTAATGAGTGGGACCGAAAAGATCCATGTGAAGCAGTTCGAAGGGTCGAGTAGTGGTCATGATTGTCTTCGAGGGATGTTTGGCCCTCGTCATCTTCCCTGCTTCACAGGCACCGCATAAGTGGTCTTTCTTGAACTTGACGCCCTCGATGCCTATGACATGCTTCTTCTTCGCAAGGGTGTGGAGGTTCCTCATGCCAGCATGTCCAAGCCTCCGATGCCAGAGCCAGCATTCTGAATCTTTTGCTAGAAGACATACTGCTAGCTGTGGCCCTACTGAGAAATCTACCACGTACAAATCATCTTTTTGATACCCTTCAAACACTAAAGACTTGTCAGATTCCATTAGTACAAGGCAACGATATTTTCCAAACATTACGATCATGTTCAAATCGCAAAGCATTGAGACAGACATTAAGTTGAAGCCAAGGGATTCAACAAGCATGACTTTATCCATGTGTTGATCCCTTGAGATTGCAACTCTACCTAGACCCAATACCTTACTTTTACCAGTGTCAGCAAATGTGATGTGGCTCTTGTCGGATGGACGTAAGGTTGAGTCCATAAGAAGACTTCTTTTGCCAGTCATGTGATTTGTACACCCACTGTCAATAATCCATTCTGAAGACGCTGGTGTCGTACCCTACAGTGCAGTTAGGGGGATAGGCTTCACCAAGAGCATTGTGAAGCAAAAACATTTGACGAATAGTGGGTTATGAAAGCTTAGATCCAGGTTAGGACTAATAGGGAGAGTAGCAAGCGATTCAGGTACGAAGTACATAGTAAGACCATTTGGGCATTTGATCTTGCACCCTACAAGATGTTTAAGGTCCCCAGCAATAGCGTCAGACGATTTTGGTTTTCTGCTGGAGACCTTTCCCTGCAAAAGAGAGTTAAGCCTTCTTAACCACCCACATCTTCAAGGGTGGCTTAGAAGCAATAAGTCTAAGTGCAGCATCTGAGAATTTTGGCTTTGAAGCCTTAGCAAACAGTCTTGCAGGCGGACAATAGTACTCATAAGAATAAGCAGAATAGTTCTTGGTCTTATGAACATGACGGTTTGATGAACCGCTCTCATATTCATATGCCTGAGTATGATTTCCCTGCAAAACATTTGCGTTAGTGCGACTTAGGTGAGTCCTCTATCTGTATGAAGCCTTTGGACTGTATGAAGCCTTTGGTCCGAGGTTTGTCTTCTTCACGTGAGGTGTCATGATCACATTCACAGGAAGACTCTCCAGACACCTTTTCGGAACCCAGATCTTCTTCATAGGCGGTCCATTCCTGCAGTTAGTACCAACGTACCTGGCAAACACTTCACCATTCTGATTCTTAAACAGTATATAGTTTGCATCAAAGGATTCATCAATGATAATGGGATTAGCACAAGTGAAGCCAGATAGATTGGATGGATCTGCTGAAGGTTCCTTTGCAGCAACCCACATGGTTTTGGGGTACTGCTCAGGTTTCCAGTAAGAGCCATCTGCATTCATTTTCCTTACGAACCCTACACCCTCTTTCCTAGGGTTTTGGTTCAGAATCTGCTTTTTCAGGACATCACACAGCGTCTGATGCCCTTTAAGACTTTTTACATCCCTGTTTCAAGCAATGTCTTCAACCTAGCATTCTCATCAGCAATAGCGGTGGTATCCTCAGCAGAGGGGTTAGTTACCACATCAACAGTTGAAGATATTGCAACAGCAGTAGCAGTAGAACATTCAGCAACAGAAATAGCATTATCACGCTCAATGCATTCAAGGCATGGTGGTTCAAATCCTTCCTGAGCGGGACTGATCTGTTTGGCGCGAAGTGACTCGTTTTCCGTTTGAAGATCTTCATGAACCGCTCTCAATTTCTCAAGATCTTGCTTCCTTTGAAGATAATCATAGGAAAGCTTTTCATGAGTTGTTGAGAGAGTTTCATGACGACTTTCAAGTTCCTGATACTTAACGTGAAGATTTTTTATGTCTTCAATTAAGGATTCAGATCGAGTCATTTCAGCACCTAACAGATCATCGCTTCTGTCTAACAGTTTTTTTAATATGTTCCATAGCTTTCTGTTGTTCAGTTGCAATTCTAGCAAGTGTTTTGTAGCTAGGTTTGGAACCACAATCAGAGTCATCGTCACTAGATGTTTGATAGTGAGTAGTGCATATGTTTACCTTGGCACCGCGTGCCATGAAGCAGTAGGTAGAAGCGGAGTAGTCCTTGTCATTTGCATCGGTGTCGGTGATGAAGTCATTGTCTTCAGTGTCGAAGATGGACTTGGCAACGTATGCTGTAGCCAGACTTGCGACGCCTGAGTCAGATTCCTCCTCAGACTCCACCTCCGCCTCCTCAGAAGCAGACTCCTCCTCTGAATCCATTTCCTTGCCAACAAACGCACGTGCCTTGCCAGATGAGCTCTTCTTATGTGATGAAGACTTTGAGGAAGACTTGGAAGAAGACTTTGAGTATTTCTTCTTCTTCTTCTTGTCGTCAGAGTCATATTCCTTGCTCTTCTTCTTCTTTTTGTTCTCATTGTCCCACTGTGGACACTCAGAGATGAAGTGGCCAAGTTTCTTGCACTTGTGACATGTTTTCTTCTTGTAGTCATGAGCAGGAGCTTCATCATTCCTTGAACTTGATCGGGAAGACTTTCTGAAGCCTTTCTTCTTGGTGAATTTTTGGAACTTCTTGACAAGCATAGCAAGTTCCCTTCCAATGTCTTCAGGATCATCAGAACTGCTGTCAGATTCTTCTTCAGATGAGGAGATAGCTTTTGCCTTCAAGGCACGAGTTCGCCCATAGTTTGGACCGTAGATATCTCTTTTCTCCGAAAGCTGAAACTCATGTGTGTTGAGCCTCTCAAGTATGTCAGACGGATCGAGTGTCTTGAAATCAGGACGTTCTTGAATCATCAGGGCCAGGATGTCAAACGAACTATCAAGTGATCTTAGCAGCGTCTTGACAACTTCGTCTTTGGTAATCTCAGTGGCGCCGAGGGCTTGAAGCTCATTTGTGATGTCAGTGAGTCGGTCAAATGTGTGCTGGACATTCTCATTGTCATTTCGCTTGAAGCGGTTGAAGAGGTTGCGAAGGACACCGATTCTCTGATCTCTCTGGGTTGAGATGCCTTCATTGACCTTGGAGAGCCAGTCCCAGACCAGCTTGGATGTCTTCAAAGCACTCACACGGCCATACTGTCCTTTGGTCAGATGACCACAGATGATATTCTTGGCAGTAGAGTCCAGTTGAATGAATTTCTTGGGAACGCCGTTCTCGACGACATACCATAGGTCGACGTCAATGGCTTCAAGATGCATGCGCATCTTATTCTTCCAGTAGGGATATTCAGTTCCATCGAAGACGGGGCACGCAGCGGAGACTTTAATTATTCCTGCAGTCGACATAGCTGAAACTCCAGGTGGTTAAACCGAATCACACAGAACAAGGGAGCACCTTGCTCTGATACCAATTGAAAGTGCGTTACATCGACTAGAGGGGGGGTGAATAGGCGATTTTTATGAAAGTCTTCAGAACATAGAAGTTTTGAAGACAAACGATAAAATTAAACCTATTACCATGCAGCGGAAGGTAGACTACACTAGGCAAACCATAGTAAAGTATTCAATGAAGTGAAAGCACAAAGACTAATAGCAGCTACGTAGTAAGGATCAGGTAAGAAGATATTTTGAAGCCAAACAGAACACGCGGTCACTCAGTGAAGACAAATGATAGTGCAAACATACAATGACTTCACAAGGAGTAACAGTAAGTAAAGGGAAGTGAAGATGAAACCAGTGACTCGTTGAAGACAATGATTTGTTGTACTAGTTCCAGTTGTTGTGACAACTGTACGTCTGGTTGGAGCGGCTAGGTATTTAAA
This sequence comes from Triticum urartu, assembly GCF_003073215.2. Lineage (NCBI taxonomy): Eukaryota > Viridiplantae > Streptophyta > Magnoliopsida > Poales > Poaceae > Triticum > Triticum urartu. Next base: position 360,092,006 of record NC_053025.1, on the reverse strand, counting down.
CCCAAGGACACACAATCCCAGACACCCAGTCCTGAACACGCAGCTCAGGACACCCAGTCCTCACCGTATTCTCCTTGAGCTAAGGTCACATAGACCTCGCCCAATCACTCTGGTAAGTCTTCAAGGTAGACTCCCGAACCTTCACAGACATCGTTCACCGGCAATCCACAATGTCTCTTGGATGCTCAGAACGCGACGCCTAACCGGCTGGAGGATGCACAGTCCTCAAGTGTAATAAGTCTTCAGATCACACAGACAAGAAGACTTAAGTGATGCCCAATTCTCTCTGGCTCTGGTGGTTAGGGCTTTATCCTCGCAAGGAATTCTCTCTCAAAGGCTTCGAGGTGGGTTGCTCTCAAACGACAAAAGCCATACTTTCAATCTGAGCAGCCAACCGTTTATGGTTGTAGGGGGTGGGCTATTTATAGCCACTTGGCAACCCGACCTGATTTGTCCGAAATGACCCTGCGTCACTAAGGAACTGACACGTGTTCCAATGGTCAGATTTCAAACTCACACGGCAACTTTACTTGGGCTACAAGCAAAGCTGACTTGTCCGACTCTGGACAAGATTCGCTCTCATATTCTTCACTCGAAGACATAGGTTTTTGGTTAAGGCATCACTTCAGTCATTCTGACTAGTTCTCTTGGACCCCACTTAACAGTACGGTGGTTCCTATGACTCAACCCAAAAGAAAAAGAACTACGAAAGATCTAAGTCTTCGAGCTCCATAGGCTTCATATCGTGTCTTCTCTTGTCATAGACTTCAATGTGAATATCTTCATATACCACCTTTGACTTCAATGTCTTCATACATTTTTAGGGGTCATCTCTGGTAGTAAAACCGAAACAATGAGGGACTTCTACCTGTGTTATCCTGCAATTCTCACAAACACATTAGTCCCTCAACTAGGTTTGTCATCAATACTCCAAAACCAACTAGGGGTGGCACTAGATGCACTTACAAAGTGATTTCGAGGGTATGGTCATCTTGCCTGAAATCCTGCAAGGAGGAAGAACGAGTCCATGAAGAAGACAAACGGACGTAGTCGAACGAATCCTCACAAAACGACGTTATCAGAACCAACCCGAAGAAGCAACACCAGAAAGAAGCAAACAATCATGGTAAACAACCATCACATAATCATGTCATGATGCACAATCAAGTATGATGCATGTCCGGTTTAATGAAGCATGGCATGGCAAAGTGCAACAAACAACACTACAAATTAAATGGGGCTCAATATGCAACGAGTTGCATATTGCCGAAAACACCACATGACTTATTACTCTCTTATTTAGGTACTCAACAATATTAAATGGTCGTTAGCATGGCAAGAGGTGAAGCAAAGTTAAACTAACTATCTAGTCAAGTTTAAATGAGGCTGGAAACAACGAACAACAATTTCGAAAAAATCCCCATGTGCATAAATTAGGTTTGGTATTGTTCTGCCCTAAACCATATTTTAGAGTTGTTAAACATGCAAGATGAGTGCACCATGTTAAACTAGGCATTTTTCTACCCCATTTACATATAAAGTTTATTAAATTCGGAGTTACAGTTATTTAGATATGAATTAAATCATTTTAGCAAGTTATTTAAGAAAATTTAAACAAACAGCATTTTAAACATGTCAAACATGATTGAAAGTTGCAAATTATGAAACTAGATGAAATTCTAGTCAAGTTTCATATATAAAACATTTACATGTGATGCACGGTTTGAGAGTTACGATTTGCATGGAGCTTAGGGGGTTATCTACAAAACTGCCAAACTACTGCATATTTGCTAAAATCGCAGGGTAGAAAAAAAGGCAATGGGCTGTAACAGGGGGCGGCTGGGCACTCACCAAGGGCCAAGGCCCAGCTGAAGAGGGGGAGGCCAGGCGGGCCGGATCTGGCGCATTGGGCCTGGCTTGGCGCTGGCTGACCCACACGCACGATGGGGGAGTTTACAGGCGCGTCTCCTCTGTTCGACGGGAAAGACAGAGGAGCAGTGGCGCTGGAGCACGCGACGCTGGCTCGCGCGGGATGTAGACGACACGAGGAACAGTGGGGAACGAAAGGGCGTCGCCAGAGGCAGCAGGGTCGACGGATCCAGGGCACAGGCGCAGTATTCGAGGAGGGTCTCGCCGGATCCGCGGTGGCAGGGGCCGGACGACCTCCGGGCGCCATGAGCGCGAAGAGGAAGCAGGGAAGCAATGCGGCGGTGCTTGCAGGGAGGCAGCGGCGAGGGGAAGGACTCCGGCGAGAGGCCGACATGGCTGCAGTCCCTGCAGGTGGCGGGGTGCAGGGGTGCTCGTATCCCTTGCGGGCTCGAGGAAGAAGCAGAGAACGCAGCGGGAAGAAGGGGTCGAGCTCCTCTGTCCGGCGCAGGAACAAGAGGGCCGACGCTGACGGGGACCCAGGGCGATGCGGCTGATCCAAGGCATGGGCACGGGTCCTAGGGCAGAGGCCACGTCCGGCGGATCCCTGGTGGCAACGCGTGGCTTGGGACTTGCGGCGGAGCTCCTGTGGCACTTCATTGCGATGGATCAAAGAAAAGGTTCCTGAGAGAGAGAGAGAGGATATGTGAGACGAGAGAGAAAGAGAAGCAAGAGGGGAAAGGAGCAGGGCTGTCGGGTCTCATCTCCGGCGAGGGTCGGGCGGCTGGATGGATCTCAGAGGAGCCGGGGTTGGCTCGACGGAGGATTCGAGGGAGTGTGGGTGGCGGCTAGAGATTGGGCAACGAGGATCCCCAAGAAGATAGTGGCGGCGGTGGACACGGAATGGGTGGGACAAGATCCCTAATTTCTAGGGTTGCCCACTATATATAGTGGTGAAATAGGTTAGGGGCTAACGGAACCCTCCGATCATAAATGGACGACCGAGAATAAAAGGTTAAGAGGAGTCCAAATAAGAAAACGGTGATGTTTTCTAAATGTTTGGGGATGATCCGGACACAACGGTGGCGACAGTCCGGGTCGGGTCCAGGACAACTTTTCGGACGCGCGCGCGGGGGGGTTTGATGCACTGAGCAGAGAGGGTTTTGGACCGTGCGGTCGCATCGGACAACTCCGGAAGCGAAGAGGGGAAGGAGGATGGACTAGGTGGGCTGTGGCGAGACTGCAAGAGGGAGAAGAGAGAGAGAGGGACCGGCATCTGTTTCCGGAGACCGAAAACGACCGACGTTAGACCGGCTATAATGCCGCTATAGTTATCCGTTGGGGCGTCAAACGAACTCCGAATGCGATGACATTTGACAGCCGGTCTATCTACACTATAATAAGACCACATGTCAACTCTCAACCTAATCCAAGAACATTTTCCGGCCACTTATAAAATACTATTTCGGACATGCCGCGGGCGCGTGCAAGTGTGTCTGGGCTCAGAACGGACAACGGAAAGAACTGGAAGAACCCGAGTGAATGCAAGTTTTGAAAACATGATGATGCAATGCACATGATGACATGACAAGAAGCGACACGCAAGCAAATGACAAAGCAACAACAGTGAATAACTCGAAGACACCTGGCACATCGGTCTCGAGGCGTCACAACACTCCACCACTACGAGAGGATCTCGTCCCGAGATCTAGAATGGCACCGGAGGAAACGGAAAAGGAAGAGAAGAGGAGAGGTAAAACTAAGTTGCTTCTTTGACAAACGAGTGAAACCAAAGAACCTTGAGAGGTTAAACAAATGAAAGAAAGAAAGCAACGGATATGAACAAAGTTGAAAAACACCCCGTTAGAAAAATAGGGACAAAGAACATTGCGAAAAACCCTCAGGTTGAAGGGCAAGATATATATTGAGACCACTCCGGTTAAAACAAGATAGAGAAGGATCAAGAATGGTATAATTTGGACAGCACTCTGACTAAAAAGAAAAGGAATTCAATAAGAACTTGACAAGAAGAGAGTATGCTTGATGAAATCAACAACACACTGTCTTCGGCACTATTGAAAGAATGGCACAAAGGGGTAAGAAAGATCTCAGACAGCACTCCGGTTGAGAAGGGATGCAAGACTTGATAAGCCGAAAAGAGCTTGAGGAAAAAGGACACAACACTCTGGTTAAATGGATAAACCAAGAAAAGAACACGATCCTGACAAAATGAAAAGATGGGTTGAAGAGAGCAACATCACAATGCCATCGGAAGAAAAGAAAGAATGGATGGAATGAACGGAAGGAAACAAGATCTTGTAAGATCACGCTTAGCACAAATGCTAGAGCGGAGTTGTTGGATTATCAACAACGGAAGGATAAGCTTGATCTGGGCTTATAGAAAAACATCTTAGAATATGGGGTGACAACCTGCCACTCACGGGAAAAATAATTGGATTGGTATGAACAAGGAGACAAGAAAGCTTATTTCACCGGAAGGATGAAAGAAGAACTTGGGTCCTTTATAAGCACCATAAATAGCAACAATCCTGAGGGAAAAGCTTTAGGTGAAATATAACCCAAGATAACTCCGACAAAGCGATTGGTGGATTGAGAAGAGCTCATGCTCGAAGAAATTGGTGTGTTTAACTATCTCATTCTTGACAGCATGCGAATCATGAAACACGAAGGGAAATTGTCAAGAATGACATAATACCACCTCAAAACATAAGATAGAACGAATTGTACTTTGAAATGCAAGATAAAGAATACTTGAGCTCCTCTGAAAAGAATCTCAATGAACACTTCGAGAAGATATTAAATCCTTGATGAACCACCATGTTGAGCCTCCATGAAGAACTCTGGAATAAAAGAATGATCAAAAGAAAGAGAAGTTGAGAACATAAGGTGAAGCCTTGTAATGATTTAGATGGATCTCCATGATAATTAGAGCTTGGAACTCCGGGAAAGAAAGACGAGCACTTGAAACCAAGAATTTAATCATCGTGAACAAACTCCGGAAGAAAAGATTAACATATGGATGAAAGAAGAATAAGAATTACCTTGTGCTTATCCTTCACCAATTCAAATTGATGACAAGCAATGGAATTGGCATACGACTTATTCTCGTAGAAAGGATTAATAGAGATATAGCATAAACTTGGGAAGGTCTTCAATGAACCGCCGGTAGGATTGAAACAATGAATGAATTGGTATGATAAACAAAGGAAGAGGAACTCTTAAACAAACCACTGAAAGGATTGAAAAAGAACGAATAAAAGATAACGAATCACCGTGAAGAATTTGTAAATGAATGAAGATGCTTGAGAGAATCTAGATACATGAGAACGAAGGGATCACGAACTGATTAGAGATCACTTGAGCGAAGCACCGGTAAGATTTGGAGAACCATAGCTGAAAGCTGAGAATGAATAAGTCTTTTAAAATGATGGGCTCCGGAGGAAGGAAAAGAGAAAACAACTCATGAAATGCTCCGGATGGATGAAGAGAATTCCCACAATCGAAAATAATAATGAGATGGTGGCATCAATCTAGAACCATGAATCTTGAAGAGAATGGAGCAAGATTAAAGAGAAACTCTTCTTCGGTCTTCAAAATCCGAGAATGACGACGAGAAACACCACCATGAATTATTGAGGCACACCGGAATGAAGAATGGAAAAGTCGAGCCAACGATGAAAAGAAATGAAAGATCTTGGAGAAAGGCATTTGACTGATGACAATCATTCTTACGTCAAACTTCGAAAAGAAATTTGAGGATAGCTCCGGAAAAAAATAAGAAGAGTCAGGTAAGATCCTGGGAAAAGACCTATGGGTTAGGGCCCACTCAAAAGATACACCGTTGAAATGATTAAAGGAGAGATTGCGCCAGTTAAATTAAAAGGCTTGAATGAGATAACATCCTCAAAATAGCTTGAACGGATTAAGAGTGGAAACATGAATCTTCTGAGATATCTTTAGCACTCAGGAACAAAAGAATAGCAAGCGAGGAAGATTAAGAGGTGCACCGGCATAAATAGACATTGGGCAAAAAGAAAAAGGAGTATGCTCAATACCAAAGCTTGAATTAAATCCACCAGAGAAGAAAATGAGTGACGAGAGACGAACTTGAAGCTTCGTTAGCATCTTCTTGAGAATCACCGGATAAGAATATTGACGGAAAAGGAATGGAGAAGCTTCCCATTAATAAAAGGATACTTGAATAAGAAATCCGAGGCCTTTAAGAAAAAGGGTGGGTGGGCGGGAATAACAAAGACAACTTGGAGATGGATGAAACAAACACCGTTGAGAAGAACTGATAATTGATCTTACTAATGTTGAAATGATTGGATCCACTTGAAGAGAAACACGCCGGTGAAAAAGGATTGACAAAACAATCTTGATGATCAAGAAGGATTGGTATTCACCTCGGAGTATGACAACACCATTTGGGGAAGGTATGGAATCAACATTTGACTTCGAAGCAAATCGAATACCACAACTCAAAACAAAACAAAGGATTGGCTTGCAGAATAGGCCGGAACAAACATATGATAGAGATTTCGTCCGAAGTTTTCATGGTGGGGCCTACACGGGCTCGATCGTACAGGACCATCATGTACAAGGCAGTGCACATGACATACGAAGCGTCCCCGAGTCGGCATAGCCAAGGACTCTTTAAGACACAACGAGACCACTGTAAAACCAACCGTGGATAGGCGGACCACTAGACGTCGAACCCCAATTTCATATCATACATCTGTCGGAAAGAAATCCTAAGAGCTAATTGAATTCCCACTTATAAATTCCCGAAATTTTCCGGTTATGCAATCAGGTGTTGGGGATACAGGGGAAGCATAATATCTCACCCAAAACTAGCAAATCCTACATCCAGCTGTATCCATCCTTCAACACATAACCAAGAAACCTTCGAAAATCGTCTACCTCAACCTTCGAAAAGCATCCGTTATACGAGTTATGGAAATACTCCCGAACTCCCGCCCCAGTACTGGGTGGCGTCGAGGTTATCTCACCAACAACTGCATAAAAGAGATTTTCGATGTCGGCGAAACTAAACTCAGGTATTCCAGAACTGCAACGATAAAATTATGACGACAACACCTCGGAGCTCAACTCCCCAGGACACTATAACAACCCCTAAATGACAGGAGGCACCAAGAACAATGTTCCCGTCACAAAACCATCGGAACGATTCCAAGATACCCGCGTGATCCTAAAAAAAATTTAGTGAAATTTTAGAAGAGAAGAGTCGACGAAGGGATTGAGGAGTAAAAGAATTCCTAACTCTCTGATAAATATAATCCTAAATGACTCAAAACATTTTTCTAGACTCAACAACGCCAGCTATTCGGTCAAGCAGGGGGCTCCTAAGTCGGGGAAGGCTCTGATACCAACTTGAAACACCCTTGATGCGGCTATATCTCCCACATGTCGAAGCACGACTTAGAGGCATAACTGCATTGAAAGCAATGTCGCAAGTGAGGTAATCTTCACACAACCCATGTAGTACATAAGGGAAAGAGATACATAGTTGGCTTACAATCGCCACTTCACACAATTACATGAATAAAGCATTACAACATCCAGATACAATCAAGGTCCGACTACAGAACCAAAATAAAAGAAGACTACCCCAAATGCTACACAGATCCCTGATCGTCCCGACTGGGCTCCACTACTGATCAGCTAGAACAAAACAACACAAAGGACAAGATCTTCATTGAGCTCCTCCTTGAGCTTGGTTGCATCAACTGCACAGTTCAACGCCACCTGCAAACTAGTTTTGGAAGTATCTGTGAGTCACGGGGACTCAGCAATCTCACACCCTCGCGATCAAGACTATTTAAGCTTATAGGTAAGGCAAAGGTATTAGGTGGAGTTGCAGCAAGCGACTAGCATATATGGTGGCTAAACGTACGCAAATGAGAGCGAGAAGAGAGAGCAAAGGCACGGTCGAACAACTATGATCAAGAAGTGATCCAAGAACAACCTACGTCAAACATTACTCTAACACCGTGTTCACTTCCCGGACTCCGCCGAGAAGAGACCATCACGGTTACACACGCGGTTGATGTATTTTAATTAAGATAATCTTCAGGTTTTCTACAACCGTACATTAAAAAATTCCCATCTGCCCATAACCGCGGGCACGGTTTTCTATAGTTCAAATCCCTGCAGGGGTGTCCCAACTTAGCCCATCACAAGCTCTCACGGTCAACGAAGGATATTCATTCTAGTGGGACGACCCGATCAGACTCGGAATCCCGGTTACAAGACATTTCGACAATGGTAAAACAAGACCAGCAACACCGCCCGAATGTTCCGACAAATCCTGATAGGAGCTGCACATATCTCGTTCTCAGGGCACACTCAGATGAGACTAGCTACGAGTAAAACCAACCCTCAAGTTTCCCCGAGGTGGCCCCACAGGCAGCTCGGTTCGGACCAACACTTAGAGAAGCACTGGCCCGGGGGGGTTAAAAATAAAGATGACCCTTGAGTCTGCAGAACCCAAGGGAAGGTGGTAGGTTGTTAGTGCAAATGGTAAAACCAAGGTTGGGCATTGGTGGAGGAGTTTTATTCAAGGCGAACTGTAAAAGGGGTTCCCATTATGACCCAACCGCGTAAGGAACGCAAAATCCGGGAACATAACACCGATATGACGGAAACTAGGGCGGCAAGAGTGCAACAAAACACCAGGCATAAGGCCGAGCATTCCACCCTTTACCAAGTATATAGATGCATTAATTAAATAAGAGATATTGTGATATCCCAACAAAATATCCATGTTCCAAACATGGAACAAGCTCCAATCTTCACCTGCAACTAACAACGCTATAAGAGGGGCTGAGCAAAGTGGTAACATAGCCAAACAATGGTTTGCTAGGACAAGGTGGGTTAGAGGCTTGGCTTAACAATATCAGAGGCATGATAAGGCAAGTGGTAGGTATCGCAGCATAGGCATAGCAAAAGAGCGAGCAACTAGCAAGCAAAGATAGAAGTGATTTCGAGGGTATGGTCATCTTGCCTGAAATCCCGCAAGGAGGAAGAACGAGTCCATGAAGAAGATAAACAGACATAGTCGAACGAATCCTCACAACACGACGTTATCGAAACCAACCCGAAGAAGCAACACCGGAAAGAAGCAAACAATCATGGTAAACAACCATCACATAATCATGTCATGATGCACAATCAAGTATGATGCATGTCCGGTTTAATGAAGCATGGCATGGCAAAGTGCAACAAACAGCACTACAAATTAAGTGGGGCTCAATATGCAACAAGTTGCATATTGCCGAAAATACCACATGACTTATTTAGTTCTCTCTTGTTTAGGTACTCAACAATATTAAATGTTCGTTAGCATGGCAAGAGGCGAAGCAAAGTTAAACTAACTATCTAGTCAAGTTTAAATGAGGTCGGAAACAACGAACAACAATTCCGGAAAAATCCCCATGTGCATAAATTAGGTTTGGTACTGTTCTGCCCTAAACCATATTTTATAGTTGTTAAACATGCAAGATGAGTGCACCATGTTAAACTAGGCATTTTTCTACCCTGTTTACATATAAAGTTTATCAAATTCGGAGTTACGGTTATTTAGATATGAATTAAATCATTTTAGCAAGTTATTTAAGCAAATTTAAACAAACAGCATTTTAAACATGTCAAACATGATTGAAAGTTGCAAATTATGAAACTAGATGAAATTCTAGTCAAGTTTCATATATAAAACATTTACATGCGATGCACGGTTTGAGAGTTACGATATGCATGGAGCTTAGGGGGTTATCTGCAAAACTGCCAAAATACTGCATATTTGCTGAAATCGCAGGGTAGAAAAAAAGGCAATGGGCTATAACAGGGGGCGGCTGGGCACTCACCAAGGGCCAAGGCCCAGCTGAAGTGGGGCAGGCCAGGCGGGCCGGATCTGGCGCATTGGGCCTGGCTTGGCGCTGGCTGACCCAGACGCACGATGCGGGGAGGTTACGGGCGCATCTCCTCTGTTCGACAGGAATGACAGAGGAGCAGCGGCACTGGAGCACACGACGCTGGCTCACGCGGGATGGAGATGACACGAGGAACAGCGGGGAACGAAAGGGCGTCGCCGGAGGCGGCAGGGTCGGCGGATCCAAGGCACATGCGCAGTATTCGAGGAGGGTCTCGCCGGATCCGCTGTGGCAGGGGCCGGACGAGCTCCGAGTGCCATGAGCGCGAAGAGGAAGCAGGGAAGCGATGCAGCGGTGCTTGCAGGGAGGCAGCGGCGAGGAGAAGGACTCCGGCGAGAGGCCGACATGGCTGCAGTCCCTGCAGGCGGCGGGGTGCAGGGGTGCTCGTCTCCCTTGCGGGCTCGAGGAAGAAGCAGAGAACGTAGCGGGAAGAAGGGGTCGAGCTCCTCTGTCCGGCGTAGGAACAAGAGGGCCAATGCTGACGGGGACCCAGGGCGACGCGGCTGATCCGAGGCACTGGCATGGGTCCTAGGGCAGAGGCCACGTCCGGCGGATCCCTGGTGGCGATGCGCGGCTTGGGACTTGCGGCGGAGCTCCTGTGGCACTTCATGGCGATGGATCGAAGAAAAGGTTCCTGAGAGAGAGAGAGAGAGAGGAGATGTGAGACGAGAGAGAAAGAGAAGCAAGAGGGGTAAGGAGCAGGGCTGTCGGGACTCATCTCCGGCGAGGGTCGGGCGGCTGGATGGATCTCAGAGGAGCCGGGGTTGTCTTGATGGAGGATTCGAGGGAGTGTGGGTGGCGGCTGGAGATTGGGCAGCGCGGATCCCCAAGAAGATAGTGGCGGCGGTGGACACAGAATGGGTGGGACAATATCCCTAATTTCTAGGGTTGCCCACTATATATAGCGGTTAAATAGGTTAGGGGCTAACGGAACCCTCCGATCGTAAATGGACGACCGAGAATAAAAGGTTAAGAGGAGTCCAAATAAGAAAACGGTGATGTTTTATAGATGTTTGGGGATGATCCGGACACAACGGTGGCGACAGTCCGGGTCGGGTTCGGGACAACTTTTCGGACGCGCGCGCGAGGGGGTTTGATGCACTGGGCAGAGAGGGTTTCGGACCGTGCGGTCGCATCGGACAACTCCGGAAGCGAAGAGGGGAAGGAGTATGGACTAGGTGGGCTGTGGCGAGACTGCGGGAGGGAGAAGAGAGAGAGGGACCGGCATCTGTTTCCGGAGACCGAAAACGTCCGACGTTAGACCGGCTATAATGTCGCTATAGTTATCCGTTGGGGCGTCAAACGAACTCCGAATGTGATGAAATTTGACAGGCGGTCTATCTACACTATAATAAGACCACATGTCAACTCTCAATCCAATCCGAGAACATTTTCCGGCCACTTATAAAATATTATTTTGGACATGCCGTGGGCGCGTGCAAGTGTGTCTGGGCTCAGAACGGACAACGGAAAGAACTGGAAGAACCCGGGCGAATGCAAGTTTCGAAAACATGATGATGCAATGCACATTATGACATGACAAGAAGCGACACGCAAGCAAATGACAAAGCAACAACAGCGAATAACTCGAAGACACCTGGCACATCGGTCTCGGGGCGTCACAAGTGGTGCGTCGATTAATGGAAGAAAGGCTTCAGCGCACCCCTACCTGGCGCGCCAAATGTCGGATTATGGGTTCCGGCAAACACTTGTGAGGTTCGAACTTTGGGGTGTGCATGAAGAACACTCTCTTCCTCGCTCGCCCACTCAACGATTTCACAACCTAGCTCGATGGACGCAAAGAACAAGAGACGCGAGGGTTTATACTGGTTCGGACCACCTTGCGGTGTAATACCCTACTCCAGTTTGTGGGTGGGTTGCCTCGGGGGGCTGAGGATGAACTAATACAATGGATGAACAGCCTCAGGAGGGGAGGTATTCTTGGGCTCGATGAACTGGTGAGCTCATTAGGGTGGAATGAATCCGATTCCCCCTCCCCCTCTATGGTGGTGGCTAAGTCCTATTTACAGTGGCCTTGGTCCTCTTCCCAAATGTTAGGCGGGAAGGGATCCCACAACGGCCCAGTTTGAAGGTGGACAACTAGTACAAGCTATCCTGGCAAAAGGTGGTGAGGGAGTCCTGGATTAGGGGGTGTCCGGATGGACGGACTATACCTTCAGACGGACTCCTGGACTATGAAGATACAAGATCGAAGACTTCGTCCCGTGTCCGGAAGGGACTTTCCTTGGCGTGGAAAGCAAGCTTGGCGATACGGATATGTAGATCTCCTACCATTGTAACCGACTTTGTGTAACCCTAACCCTATCCGGTGTCTATATAAACCGGAGGGTTTTAGTCCGTAGGACGACATACAGAACAACAATCATACCATAGGCTAGCTTCTAGGGTTTATCCTCTCCGATCTCGTGGTGGATCTACTCTTGTACTACCCATATCATCAATATTAATCCAGCAGGACGTAGGGTTTTACCTCCATCGAGAGGGCCCGAACCTGGGTAAAACTTCGTGTCCCTTGCCTCCTGTTACCATCCGGCCTAGACGCACAGTTCAGGACCCCCTACCCGAGATCCACCGGTTTTGACACCGACTTTGGTGCTTTCATTGCGAGTTCCTCTGTGTCGTCGCCATCAGGAAGGATGCCTCGCCCCGTCTTTAAAGACGGCACCGTTGCTAAGGGAGCTTTGGCTGTCGGCCAAACCCTCCGGCGAGGTGGTTTTCTTATGATCGCCTGTTCGGCTTCTACGCCGACGATGACCTCTCGAGCCATCGAAAACAATCTTCATGTCAGCTCGGAACTTGCCGAGCAGTTAGATCCAATGGAGCTCTCCTCCATAAACGAGCTCTTGGATCGCATCGCCGCCCTGGGAGTCGCTACGGATTATGACCAGATTGGGCCTAAACCCGATCTGAGAGAGATTAACTCTCCCCAAGTCACCCATCACGTTGTCGTGGTAGAGGGACAGTGCGGCAACCCTTCATCTATCTTAAGGACTAGCTACGTCTGGATTCCCGATCCCTCCAAGCTGGATACCCGCGGAGGGGAGGATATCACTCAATACCTGAACTTAGAGTCAGGCGACGGGCTGGATTCATTGGACAACATCCAGGAATCCAAATTTTCGAGTTTGAAAACTCCTCGGCCTCTGAGCCTCAGATTGGGTGAGGCTTCGGATTTAATTCCACCCACCCACCCGAACACAAGCGATCTATCCCAAATCAGGCAAGAGCTCGAAGAAACAGTACATCATTACTGGGCCAGATTCCTCCTGGTTAGGAACAGGATAAGGGACTGCCGCGAGGAAGATGCAATCTCAATCTTCTGCAATAATTGCACGGACAAGGGAATCCTCAACGCCATAAGTCACCGTGATATTACACGCTTCGCTGACTTAGCGTCCATTGTACGAAAGTACTGTGCGATGGAAAGCGCCTGGAAAACCAAAATAAAATTTTGGGACGATCCGGCCCTGAGTACAAACCCAGTCCGAAATAAAAGGGTGCATCATCGCCAAACACCCGGGTCAAACACCAAAAAGCAAAAAACCCTCTACAGGGCATGGAACCGTACTGGAAGGATGGCTTAATGGACCCTGTAAAATTCACAGTACAGAGGACGCCACACCAACTCACAGCCTTAGATCATGTTGGATACTCCGGCAGGTGGCCAAAATTGGCGAAGATCTCCTAATTCCGGAGGCCACAGAAAGCCACCCCAGAGACACCAATACGGTATTAACAGTCTTCGAGACTTTCGCATCAAATAATATGCAAAAAAGGACACTCCGCAGCCTTGCCGAAGTCTACCAAGTAGCAACAATAAACCCATGGAGTGACACGGCTATTACCTTTAACGCCAGTGATGAACCTAAATTCCGAATAGCCTGAGCACCAGCCGCATCGGTCCTTAGTCCAAGAGTGGACGGCTTTCGTCTTACCAAGGTACTCATGGACGGCGGCAGCGGACTGAACCTCATTTACGAGGAAACCCTTCAAAAAATGGAAATATACTGGAACCGCATTGAGCGAAGCAGCACAACCTTTAGAGGAATAATCCCCAGTCGGGAAGCGCGCTGTACAGGAAAAATCACACTAGATGTGGTGTTCGGCACGCCGGATAATTACAGATCCGAAGAGGTCACGTTCCATGTGGCTCCATTCAGCAGCGGTTATCACGCTCTGCTAGGGCGGGAAGCGTTTACAATCTTCCAAGCAATACCCCATTACAGGTACATGAAGCTCAAGATGCCCGGGCCTAACGGGATCATCACTCTCGCTAGTGATCCGGACATAGCACTCCGCGCCGAAAACAAGACAGCCACACTGGCCCTTGAGGCACTATCCGAAGCCCTAGCGGCTGAGGAACTGACTGCGCTGCGCTCCACGGTGAATAGGGACGATGTGGTACTCAACAAAAGATCCAAGTCCACCTCCTTTAAACCGGCGGACGAAATAGTCAAATTCCAGGTCCATCCAACGGACCCCAATAAAACAGCTTCCATCGGGGCACAGTTAAACCCTGATGTAGACGCCGCACTGCGAGAGTTCCTACGAGAGAACTGGGACATTTTCGCCTGGCACCCTTCAGACATGCCAGGAATCCCACGTAGGCTGGCCGAGCACAGCTTAAATGTCCTAAAAGGATTCAAACCTGTCAAACAAGCTCTTCGGCATTTTTCCGAACCGAAGAGACAGGCCATGGGAGAGGAGCTAGCAAAGCTATTGGAGGCCGGATTCATCAGAGATATAAAACATCTGGACTGGCTAGCAAACCTGGTGATGGTACCAAAGAAGGACAAATCCTGGCGCTTGTGCATTGATTTTAAAGACCTTAACAAGGCTTGCCCAAAGGATCCCTTCTCCCTCCCCCGCATCGATCAAATTATCGATGCTACTGTAGGACACGGTTCATTGTGTTTCCTCGATGCATATTCCGGCTACCATCAAATCAAGATGGCAGAATCAGACCAAGCCGCAACAGCATTTATCACACCATACGGCCCATTCTGCTTCAACACAATGTCGTTCAGGATCAAAAACGCCGGCGCAACATATCAGCGCATGATTCAGACATGTCTGGCAAACCAGATCGGCAAAACAGTGGAGGCATATGTAGATGATGTGGTCGTCAAAACAAGACATGTCGAAACTCTAGTAGACGACTTGAGGCTCACATTTGATAACCTTCGAACATACGACATCAAGCTCAACCCGGAAAATGCGTTTTCGGCGTTCCAGCCGGAAAGCTCTTGGGCTTCATTGTATCCGGTAGAGGAATTGAAGCAAATCCAGCCAAGATCCGAGCTCTGTCACAATAGGATATCCCAAAAGACCTCAAACAAATACAAAAGTTAACCGGATGTGTGGCGGCTCTAAGCTGCTTTATCTCCCGCTTGGGAGAAAAGGCCCTCCCCATTTACCTCCTCCTTCGGTGCACCGAACACTTCGAATGGACGGATGCAGCCACGGCCGGACTCGACAAAATAAAAGCCATATTGGGAACAAACCCAGTCCTGGCCGCGCCAAACATTGGCGAACCAATGCTATTGTACATTGCAGCAACACATCAGGTTGTAAGCGCAGTGCTCGTCGTCGAACGAGAAATGGACGGACACAAATTCCCCCTTCAAAAGCCGGTCTATTATGTGTCCACTGTCCTCACTCCATGCAAATCGCGGTACCCGCATTATCAAAAGATTGCTTACACGGTATTCATGGCATCCCGGAAGCTACAACACTACTTTCAAGAGTGTTTAATAATAGCAGCCTCGGAAGTACCACTTGACGATATTATAAACAACTGTGACGCAACGGGCCGGATTGCAAAATGGGCCATTGAGCTCCTCCCGTTCGACATAACTTATAAGCCACGGCGAGCCATCAAGTCACAAGTTTTGGCCGACTTCGTCGCAGAATGGACGGAGGCCGAACTCCCTAAAGAGTACGGCACATATTCAAATTGGATCATGCATTTCGACGGCTCCAAGATGTTGGACGGACTAGGGGCTGGCGTCGTTTTGACATCCCCCACAGGAGACACAGTCCAATACGTACTCCAGATTATGTACATAGACTCCAACAATGCAGCCGAATACGAGACCCTTTTACATGGTCTCCGGATGGCAGTATCCATGGGCATTCAACGCCTAGAGGTGCGCAGGGACTCGAACCTCGCAATATCCCAAATAAATGGAGACTTAGATGCCAATGATCCAAAAATGGTAGCTTACTGCAACGCCGTCCTAAAAATGTCAGCTCGGTTCAAAGGGCTTGAATTCCACCATATAGCCCGGGAAAATAATCAGGCGGCGGATGTCCTGGCACGCATCGACGCAAAACGCGATGTAGTCCCCCCCCCCCAACATCTTCTTGGAAAGGCTGTTCAAGCCATCCGTAGTATGGGAAGGGGAGCTGAACAATAACAGCCCAGACCCAATCGCACTGCCCGACACCGAACATTCTGACACAATCGGAGCCTCTGCCAATGAAATAACACCTTCAGCCCACGTAATAATGGACGTCATTGCCCCGTGGACAGAACCATTCCTCGCCTACCTTACTAGGCAGGAACTCCCCGAGGACCAAAATGAGGCACGCTGCATAGTGCGGCGATCCAAAGCCTACAAAGTTCACGAGGGAGAGCTTTATAAGAAAAGCACTACCGGAGTCCTTCAAAGGTGCATCTCCGAAGAGGAAGGGCGGAACCTCCTGGCTGAAATTCATGCCGGACTCAGTGGTCATGATGCTGCAGCTCGGTCCCTTGTAAGCATGGCCTTCCGCACGGGCTTTTATTGGCCGACGGCCCGGGCAGACGCCCATGACCTAGTCCAACGATGCGCCGGTTGCCAGCTCTTTGCAAACCAAAGCCATATGCCACCCACCGCCCTCCAAACTATCCCATTCACTTGGCCCTTCGCGGTCTGGGGGCTTGACATGGTTGGACCCCTTAAAGGTGGAACCCACAAGCAAAAATACTTACTGGTCATGGTGGATAAGTTCGCCAAATGGATAGACGCCAAGCCTGTTAGGACGGCCAAATCCGGACCGGTGATAGACTTTATATCTGGGGTTGTACACCGCTACGGCGTCCCCCACAGCATCATCACTGATAATGGCACGAACTTTACGGTCGATGAGGTAAAACTCTGGTGCAAAAACATGGGCATCAAGCTCGATTATGCTTCTGTCTATCACCCACAAACTAATGGTCAGGTCGAACGTGCAAATGGTCTTATCATGAGTGGCATCAAACCCAGATTAGTGCGGTCCCTCAAGGAATCTAACACGCACTGGGTAGAGGAGCTCGACTCCGTACTCTGGGCGTTGCGGACCACGCCGAATCGCACCACCAGATACACACCATTCTTTATGGTGTACGGCACAGAGGCAGTTCTGCCTTGCGGCATAATTCATGACTCACCTCGAGTGCGCATGTACGAAGAAAGAGAAGCCGAACTCGATCGGCAGGACAGTTTGGACGCATTGGAGGAGGAGCGTGACGTGGCAAAAGCTCGTTCCGCATTCTATCAACAGTAGGCTCGAAGATACCAAAGCAGAGAAGTACGGGCCAAAAATTACAACGTTGGCGAATTAGTTCTACGCCTGCCGGACAAGAAAAAGGACAAACTCAAGCCCAAGTGGGAAGGTCCCTTCATAATTGACCAAGTCCTGACTGGTGGAGCGTACCGCCTGTGAGATGCATCGGATAACCGACTCGAGCCGAACCCATGGAACGCAGCCCGTCTTCGAAGATTCTATGCTTAGCACCGGACTCTGTGTTCGTCTCCTTCCTCTGTCCATTTTTTATATACTGTTTGTCTTACATTTCTCTCCTTCTCCCCTTCCTTTCTCTTATAGCCTTTAAAGGCTCATCAAATGACATGCTATTCGCACTCATTAAACCTGGGGGCTTCTTTTACCAGAAGCTTATTTATACGGGCTTCATGCCCAACACATGTGTGACACTTCCGCATGTACCTTTTATTTCACCATTATATGCATCGATATGACTTAAGTTTTGGCCAAGCTGGGTTGCCTGGCTCCTGTGCTTACCCCTACGTTCCCGATTATTCGGCTAGGCGGTAAAGGGAGCACCTCTGCGATTGTTACTGACGGATCAGCCGGATGTGTACCTCAGACTGGGTGAAGCCAAAAGCTAGCGTTCTTAAGGGAATATTCGGTCGGTGACCTAAAAGATGATCTTTTTACTTATTTATTTATGCGCCCCCAGATGCTTTTTTCTGCGTCTTTTTCGCAGAATGGGCATGCACTTTAGGGCATGCCTCCCAGGGAAAGGAACCCCTAACGGAACTATTCTCCCTGGAAGATGCTTCTTACTAACCATGTAATATAACATAACTAGTCGGGCACTTGTCTGTTCACACACTAATGACCCCTACGCCTGGTCTCCATGCATTCCCCGGTTCTTATATAACTGCATAGGAATTCAGACACACTCCGGACCGTCAGGTCCCGAGGCTGAAGCGAAAAGGTCGGCCATGAAAAACGATCTACAATCCGACTGATTGTATTCCTCTTCAATACCATCCAACAGGCTATCTAATTTACAGTCCTGCTGGGAATACTTTGCGGCCAATTCTACTTGGCCGTATACTAAGCTTAGAGGGATCTCCTTCCCATCGGGCCCCACAGGACCGACCTCGGCCATGTGGTTGGGGTCAGCCTTTCTGTACCGCATCTTCACCATGGCCCAGGCCTCCCTAGTGCCTTGATGGCAGGCCGATATCTTCCATAATCGGAAGCACCGCCGTGCTCCCTTTAGCTTCTCCGCAAGCTCTCCAAGACCTTCGGGCACGGAGATGGATGGCCACAGGGCCTGGGCAACGCCTCACATCGCCTTCCGAACTCGCTCGAGCAGTTGCGAGAGCTCGGGAAGAAGGTCACCCGTAGAACCGGGCATCTCCTCTGCAGGACGACCTGTTAGCACACCTACAGACATTACTCTGTTAGTCGACTTCCCTGCCAAACTTTTTTTCTCCAAAGGTTCGTTCAAGCACTTACTAAATATGCCGCGCCGGAGCTGCTGATTCTCCTTAACGGAGTCTGACAGCTGGGCACGAACATCTTTCAGCTCGACGCCTAGCTTGGTGTTGGCACCTTGGAGATCATTCTTCTCCCGCCTCACCTTTGTCAGCACCTTCTCACCAGCCTTCAACTGGCGTAGGAGGTGTTGCCTTTCCGGATTCAATCCGGCGCCATCTGCAATTTCATTTGTCAGATTCGCACCCATGCCGTGCTTCGCAAAATACTTATCTTTCGAAGTGTATATTACCAGAGGGGGTCTCCTTGGGCTCCCCTGTCGCGGCTAGTGCGGCCTCAAGTTGGGCTTTGCACTCTTCCAGCTCCTGGGACAGTAGGGAATTCTTTTCTGTAAGAACCTGCATAACATATGATCCTTAAATCAGTTATTCTAACTGTTTCAAGTCTCGGGGGCTACTGTATATATATATATATATAATTTACCAAAATTTTCTTACCCGTATGTCTTTTACATATTGCTCCGTGGCTCTGGTTAGACCATTTTGAGCGGCACGGAGGTACGCACCTCCCGACTTGAAGGCATCTAATGCCTCTTGGGAGAAACAAGCGTCGTGAAAAATTGTCCGGCGACGCCTGTGGTTCATGGCACTCTCCACCTCAGAGTTGGTGGTAGACAACCTGTCCACATCCTCCATCGGAGGAGTGTCCGGTGCGCGCCTTGTGTTCGCCTCCACCTCCGGACCAGGCTTTGGAGCCTGGCTGGTGGAGGCGCGATTGGCAGCCTCTCCGAATATAGTCCGGCGAGGTCTCTTTGTCCTGAAGAGAGCACGAGTGTTAATATGCCTTAAAGGTATAACACCTGGGATAAGGAGGCGCGCCATACCTTTGCGCTGACGCCTCGGCCCGGACTGCACCTCTTTACTGCCCACGGGGCCCTGCGGCCCCTCGTCGGCTTGTCGCCGCAGGTTCGGCCTCCCGTCTCAGAAACCTCCCCTGCAAAGTTCGGTTGTAATCAGGAAACTGAAAACACGAGAGGGCGGACCCCTATTCGGGGTACTGGGACTTCGATCTCAGTTACCTGGGAGGCCGGGATTAGCCCTGGGTAATCGGCCGTAATGGCCACCAAGGCGTTGTCCTTGTTCAATTGATGGAACACTCCATCAATCAGCTCCACAGATACGTCCGGATCCTCTTGAGAGGCCGGGTCGAGGGACCATCCTGGGTCCTCGGGTTGTGGAGGAGGGCTGTTTATTTCTTTAACAGCCTGGCGCAGTTCCTGCGTTGAAGTCGCTAGACTGAATATTTAATGATGGGGATATAAAACGGATGGGCAAGATGCGATCACTTACCCAGCTTGGAGGATTGTACATAGAAAATCCACCCTTCGGGTCGACGCAGAGAAAATCCTCCTCTTCTCCCTTGTACAAAGCGGACAAGGTCTTTGCTAGAGCTGCAGCCGAATCCGGCCCCTTACGGCCGTAGCAGGTGGCGTCATCCTCCCCGTTGAAGTCCCACATGGGGTGGCCTCTATACTGTAGCGGCTGCACCCCTCGCATGACGCATGCGGCCATGACCCCGATCATGGTCAGTCCGGAATGAGCTAACAATCTTATCCGGCCCATCAGGTAAATAATGTCCTTGTCACTTTCCCTCTGAGGGCTCAGTGGATGCCAACTTAGGCGGTTCTTTACTGGGGCACCGTCGAACTCAGGGAGGCCGATCCGTACATGATCCGGCAGCGGGACGTCCTCTATGTAAAACCATTCCGAAGGCTAGTCCTCGGACGCCTTCTTTGGGGTTCCGGATAGATATCCGGTCCCGGCGATGCGCCACACTTTGGCTCCGCCCACTTGATATATTGACCCCTTCTTAGAACGGGGCACGAGGTAGAATAGCTCTTTCCACAGCCCGAAATGAGCCTCAACACCCAAGAACAGCTCGCAGAGGGCTACGAAGCCCGCGATATGCAATACGGAGGAAGGCGTGAGATTATGTAGATGGAGGCCATAGAACTCTAGGAGCCCCCAGAGAAATGGATGGATTGGAAATCTAAGCCCTCTTATTAAATAAGGAATGAGGCACACCCGCTCTCCTTTGGAGGGATTAGGGGCACTCTTCGCTTGCTCTCCGCCATTATAGATGGCAAGACCGGCTCGAACCGGGACCATATAGGCCGGGGGGAGAAATCCCTTGGTCTGGAGCGTCACTAGCTCGCTATGCGGGATGGAGCATCTCTCCCAATATCCAGGCTGAGGGCTGGAAGGGCGAGAGGAGGAGTTGCGACGGCTGGCCATGGTGGTATGGACCTTTGTCGGATGCGCTCTGATGAACACTCGCGAAGGGGAGAAGGTGTGGTTTGGATCTAAATCCTCGTCCCCTTAAATGGGCGGCTCATTTACACGGCTAGGGGTGTGGATGTAAAAACACTCAGACTTCTCATATTCGTTTGACACGTGGGAGACGGCCATTATTGGGCGTAGAAACCGAGGAGCGCAACATTTACAAGAAACCGGACTTTATTCAACAGGTACACGGAATTTGGAGGAGAACCCGCCTTGCAATGCCGAAGACAATCTGCGCGCCGGACTCATCGTCATTAAAGCCTGGTTCAGGGGCTACTGAGGGAGTCCTGGGTTAGGGGGTGTCCGGATGGCCGGACTATACCTTCAGCCGGACTCCTGGACTATGAAGATACAAGATTGAAGACTTCGTCCCGTGTCCGGAAGGGACTTTCCTTGGCGTGGAAGGCAAGCTTGGCGATACGGATATGTAGATCTCCTACCATTGTAACCGACTTTGTGTAACCCTAACCCTATCCGGTGTCTATATAAACCGGAGGGTGTTAGTCTGTAGGACGACATACAGAACAACAATCATACCATAGGCTAGCTTCTAGGGTTTAGCCTCTCCGATCTCGTGGTAGATCTACTCTTGTACTACCCATATCATCAATATTAATCCAGCAGGACGTAGGGTTTTACCTCCATCGAGAGGGCCCAAACCTGGGTAAAACTTCGTGTCCCTTGCCTCCTGTTACCATCCGGCCTAGACGCACAGTTTGGGACCCCCTACCCGAGATCCGCCGGTTTTGACACCGATAGGTGGTCTTCGCCTTCCAAAGGCCCTGGTGGTGATGCTGTTGTGGGCTTCGCGATGGCCTCCGTCATGTCATCCTGATGTGTTGGTCTTGTTGCACCGATATGGAAACCTTTACCTGATTCCTCGGGGCCCCATGCCTAGGCTTGCCTCCTTAGCACCAAAGAGGAAACTAGTACATTGTGCCCGCTGGCGCTTGCCTGGCCTTAGTCCTCATGGCTCATGTCACGTGAATCTCGCGAGGTGCTCCCTGCATAGATATCTTCGCTCCTCAGGAGCCAACCTAGTGAGGCTGCCCTGAGGGAGGTCTTGGCGTCATCCGCCTCATGAGGCTTGGCCCCTCGCGAGGGTCTTGAGTTGTTGCTGATGAAGATGGTTCGTACCAGGCCGCTGGTGGAACCACGCTCTAGGCCGCAAGAAGGCAAGTCTGGGCACCCCCATTCCCAAGACGTCGACTCAGTGTGAGCAAATATCACAGGTATGATATTTTGTTATGATTATATGAGGTTGTGATTAAACCGGCCCTGGTTATGGACTGTTATAGTCACTAGTGGTTTTTATATGGAGTATTGTGATCCACCCTGGGGTAAACCGCCAGGGAACTTGTGATTTGTTTGTCTGCAGGAAAAATGATAAATTTAATCTGCATACTTGATGATATCATCAGGCATAAAGTGGTAGATCTTTAAAGTGATGGATCAGTAGTGTTATGCAAATGAAACATGCACGATGGCGTGGCAGAGCAAGATTGTTTAAACTAGCCTATTACATGGCATCTGATGGCCCAAACGGACAAATGTTTTTGATATATAGCATCAGAATGCTATCACTGGCACCGGCTCATGGCTTCGGACTTCTACTCTTGGCGGGTTGAAGCATCCAGATCGTCCTGTGCTTCTTCTTCAGCTCCTTGATTATCCATTGGCTGGAAGTCAGGCGTAGACCAGTTGATACCGGTCAAAGCTCTAAACACAGCCTCATCATCAATAAGGTTGGATGGATCAATGTCAGGAGCAAAGGCGTGCTTACATGTGGGTGGGATCATATCCACCTCTAGATGAACCGGAGCTTTCATCTTTTTGTTATCAGCATCATAAGCCGCCTGGTATTGAGATAGATTGGTTTCTTCAGCCAGCCCAGTCGCTAGTGGACTCATTGCTCTTGCTATATCTGCAAAGTCATCAGCGCTGAAGGGTAACCCATCCTCTTTTACACTTGGGCAACCATTGGTGAAATCTTCTGGATCAAGATCTGCTTGCCATGCCTTTGCCCGACTTAAAGCAGTCAAGGCGCCGGCTCTGGTAGAGGCTCGTTTCAATTCTTCAATCATTTGAGGCAGCACTGAAAATCTCTACAATGTTTCCTTAATGAGAGTGGGCGGTTGTTTCTTGTGAATAGCAGCAGCAATGGCCCATTGAGTGCTAGTGTATAACTGTTCTACAACAGTGTAGATAGCCTTAAGCCTGACGCGCATAACTAAGCTCAGCTTGACACTCCGAGAACTTGTATCAGTAAATTTATTGGTAAGTCGGCAGATGTTTATAATATGTTTATTGAGATGCAAAGGAGTCATGTTTCCTACTTACCGACGACATGTTATTGATCTGCTGCCTTAAACCGGACAACTCGTCAGTCACTGGTTTAAGTGCGGCTTCAGCATCCTCTGCTCTCTTCAATAGAGCCGCCTTTTCGTTCTCCCAGCCGTTTCTATCAGTATTGAAGTTTTGCTTAAGCTACTCAATATTTTCTAAAGCAGTCTTCAGTTCTAACTTGGCCTTGAATGTCTCAGATTGCTGAGTTTTAATGTTGGCCTTCAGATCATTGAGGTGCGAATCCTTTTCAGTCGGTTCAGCCTGTGACATAAAGAAACATGGAAGGTATTATGATCATGATTATTTTTGAAGTCCCAATCACAATACAAGTATTTTCCTTGGCACTTGGGGGCTAATGCCTATTGCTCTTTTCAAAGACGAATGTATCTGATGACTCGGGTACAATGATATGATCCGGTTTACCAAGGTTACATATTGAAGTGTTGATTTATCAATGTTGGTAAGTCCCGGTTTAACTATGCTAGTTAAATCGACCCTTGGGGGATACTGATGCAAAGTTGATTACTGCTACTTAAAGTCCCTATTTAACTTGATGATTTAAGCCGACCCTTGGGGGCTACTAGTGATGATGTTCACTTCTTTATGGCAATTGGAAAGTCTACAGTATACTCAATCCTATCATATCCTATAGACTTGGCGGCTGATAGACATATAATTATGAAGAAAATAGTGATTGGATTACCTCATAGCGTTCCTTCATCAAATTGACTAAGCCGGCTTCAAAATCACGGTTGGTGCATAGATGGTTTAAATAACCAGAGTGGATTTCTTGGGCACTGAACTGGGAGTAGTCTTCTAAGTCTACTTTCCATTTGCCTTTATCAGCAGCAAAAATTTCCTCCTTGGCGTTGTGCTTGGATAAGGCAGTGGGGTTAGCCGGCGCGATATAACCAAGCCTGGTGATGGTGACATCGTCGGCCTTATCTTCATTAGTTTTGATTGGGCTTGGCAGTTTAGAGATGACCGGCTCAACATTTATTTGATCCATGGTGACATTGTGCTCTTCTGATGGCGGGTCATCCATGGTGGCTTCAGCAATTGGATGAGAGGATTCTGGTTGTTGTTTTTCCGGCTTAGAAAGGTTGGAGTCGTCAGCCAGCTTGTTCACTTCCGCCTTTTTGTTGGGTTTGGCCTGGCCACTGGGAATAAGAAATACACACATGTCAGTATATCAGTCAGGCATGAAATTTCAAGTGATGGCATACACCCATGAAGTACACCCTTACCCAGGCACGGTTTTGAAGGCTAGAATTTGAGTTCCAGTTGAGTTGCCGAAGGAGGAATGAGATGTTCCCTGATAGTTTGAATCGTACGAGTTAAGAGGTTGTCGAAAAACACCCTCCATGGGATAAAATGAGTCAGAAATATTTGAAACCTCCAGTCAACGTTTGCGAGGTGCTGGAGTGCTTGGCAAGCTGGAGGATAAAACTCTGCCGCCACTATTCCGGGTTGTACAACGAGCTTCATGTTGTTGCTTCTTCAAAATAAAGTTGGGATCCAAGTAAGCTAAAGGGTGAGAAGATCTTACTTTCTGGCTTGCTTGTCGAGTTTTCTATGTTGGGAGAGGTTCTGAGCCGAAGGAAAGGATAATTATCTCGTTGTCATCTGCACGGCTGGCTTCCGCATCATCCTAATAATGGTCATTGTCAATAAGATGTACAAAAAATGAGCCAACAGAATCAAGTTCTACCTCCGACTCATCATCATCATCATTCTCGTCCAAGTTGAATAACTCGGCAGCATTGGTTTTCTTTTTAGCAGGCTTTTTGATAGCCTTGCTCTTCGCCCGGGTCTTCTTTGGCTTATCCTGCAGTTTCTTGGTCCAGAAGGGTGAATCAGCCTATAAACATCGAATAAGTATGAGCAGGCAGCACAAATGAAAATATGAGGCAAGTATGAGTTGGATTCAAAACTTATGGCTGACGGCTTAGTCAGAATGCAGAAAGGGGCCAATCCAACTTTACTACAATATTTTAAGCTTTCATTCAACAAAGTCTTGGTCATATTATTGATGTCTTCCTCAGTCATTTCTTTTTGACAGTGGCGTTGAGGATATGTTAGCTCGCCGGTATACTCGTACATTAAATCGGGTCAGCTGCTTAGAGGCAAGACTCTCCAGGCAACCCAGAAGCGGAATGGATCAATTCCGGTCAAGCCGTTGGCCATCAGAGCCCTGATCTTTGCAAAAACTAGCACATATTTTTTTGTTCTGTTGTGCTGATACGCTCCGGAAGATGATGTCTGTTACTAAGCCGGCTGGCGTGGTAACCCAGCAGGGGATTTTCTCCTTCTGGTGAAGTATCTTGGCAATAAAACCAAGTCTGGTTCTAGTCTTTGGGGTGACTGGGAAGATTGGCAGCTGGGATGGTGGCTTCTTTCCGACGCTGTATAGATAGGACGCCTAGCTCCAGGCTAGGTCCATCCGTGAATTCGTTTTGCCGGTTCAAGTAGTAGAATTCCCTGAATAATTCTATGGTGGGCTCCTGTTGAAGGTACGCCTCACAGAAAACTTGGAAGTTGAAGATGTTTGAGACAGAGTTTGGACCGATATCTTGTGGATGAAGCTTGAAGAAGTGCAGCACATCACGGAAGAATTTTGAGCCGGGATGACTGAAACTCCGGTCCATAAGATCCATAAAAACTGCTACTTCACCATCTTTGGGCTCAGGGCAAGTTTCATTACCCGGAACCCTCCAATGGATGACTTCCTTTTTGGCTAAGACGCCAGTCTGAACATATTTCTTCAAGTCCTCCTCGGTGACCCGGGAAATGACCCAGTTGCAAGCGGTGACAGTCTTTACCATCTTGAGAAAGAAGGACCTAAGAGGAAGAAACAATTCCGGTTTTAGATCATGTTATTGAAATAGAACATTGATTCAAATATAACATGTTATAGGTAGTTAACAGATTAAGCCGGGGGATGAACCTTTGAAGTATTGGCGGCCTAAATGGGGAGTAATGGTACCTACTGGAGTAAGGATGTTGCTGTTAAGCCAGACAGAGTCTAAAAGTCAAGATATATGTTGCAGAATCAAATTATAAGCAAACATGGTTAAACCGGAGATATATTGCTGGGTCAGGCCAGTTATAAAGCGTATGGTGGTGGTTTAACAAGATTTAGTGTCTTATAGTGGATCAAGGTTGGCGGTATAAGCCGCCATGGCAGTCATGGTACTTCAAAATTTGGCTAAGTGTTGGAAAAACAGATTTTGCAAGATGGGGCAATAATTTTGGATCTACCACAATTCAAAAAAGGCAGTAAAATTCTAAACTTAAGGTGGCGGCAGTGGAAAGTGTGGATGTTTCAATGAGATCTTCTATGGGGAGATGTTACTCTAATGATAAAAATGAATGCTAAAACTACTTATGTGCAAGGTTCGTAGCCTATCTAGATTAAAAGCCACTTGAGTTGAAGGAAACAGCGAAGAACAGCAAGAACGCTGATGAACTACCCAAACCCTAAACGCGGATCTAAGATGGAAAGAAAGATGCACTTACAGAAGATGAGGAGAAGCGGTGGTGCGCCGGAGTTTCTGATCCAATCAGGTCGATGCAACGGCCTGGGTCGGTGCAGCGGTCGAAGGTCACGGCAGCGGAGCTCGAGTGGCAGAAGAAACACGAGAGGAAGACGAAGGAAGGGGTGAAAATGATAAAGACCCCTGTCCCTATTTATAAGGGGGCAGATACAAGGCATGCACGGGAATCGAGGAGGCCAAAACCATCATGTGGCTATATGGATGCCTCGATATTCGGGATGGTTCTTAGGATAAGGATCAATTAAGATGTTCTAAACTGCGTACAAAATTAATGTGAAGTGACGTCACGGCGGTTTAATTCCGTGAGCTGACGTCATGGCGAGTTACAGCAAGATTTCTCAATAAGTGGTGCAACATTTTGACAAGACTGGTATTGATGATTGACATGAACAAGTTCAAGTCAACCTGGGGCCTAATGTTGGGGATATGACTATTGGGTATGAACCGCCCAGGAGGGGCCGGGTCATACCCCTGGCGGCTTACCTATGAATATGGCGGATCATACAAGCCCATTGGCGGCCCAAGACACAGTGGAGACTTGAGGCCCAAGAGGATGAAGCGCCATGTATATATGACTTGTATTATAAGGCAAGAATAGTTAGTCACCGAGCCAGACACGTTGTGTATAAGACAGCCGGGACTCCGTGAGCTGTTGGGTGTCAACGTGTGTATATGAAGGGACGACCTGGCGACGGTTTAGGGAAAGAAACAAGAGATCGAGAACTAGGTCAAGTGTATTTGCTCCGTGGTAATCGAAACAAAAGCAATACAATCCCAAACTGGAGTAGGCCTTGTTACCTTCGCCGCGAGGGGCCAAACCACTATAAACCCTCTGTGTCCTCTGTCCCGATTAACCCCTTTAAGCTAACCTAGTTGCGATGTCTCCATGACTAAGTCCTTCCGCTAGGACATCTGCCATGATAATTCCACGACAGGACAAGAGCATCACCTTCACCTATGTTACCTTGTTCGTTCCACTCAAGTGGTGTAGGTGAGTTAGGACAGACCAAATGGTGGTCATCTTCCTCTTGATGGAACCATGTGGGGGTGCATCATATTCCACCATGGCCATCGTCTTTTCCAAAGGAAGGACGAAGTCGTCGAGGATCGGTGTGTCGTCATATATGGGACCTAGCACCAAATGAGAAGACACCATAGAGGTAGAGGTCAAGTTGTTAGAAATGCAAATGGCCTCACAAGACCTATCAACTATCTCACTCTTCTATGTGGTGTCTCACTCAATCCCTCAAGGTATGTGCACTCAAAGTCACATATGGTGGAATCACTCATCTCACTCAAGTGGTGGGGTTGTGGCTCTCCTCACATGGGAATTGGGCCAACTCATGATATATGGGGCTAGTGGTGAAGTCACTCTCACTCTCAATATGGGTGCTCATGTCACTCAAGTCATCATACATCGCCGTTGTCGAAGGGAAAATCCCATACTCAACCATCTCGTCACCATCGCCGTGGATGAAGCCTGAAGATGGCACATCATCACTCTCGTCCATGACCGAAGGGAAAATCCCATGTTCGATCATCTCATCACCGTCGCCGTGGATGAAGGCCGAAGATGGCACATCATCACTCTCTCCTTCAAAGATGGAAGCATCATCCTTGCTCGCCACCTTGTCGCTCGCCTCCAAAGCTTCGTCCTCGAAAGGCTCCGTAATCGTAGTCGTCACCGCACCATCTTGAAAAAGAGTCAAAGTAGAATTGGCACCATCGATGCCACAAAGAGGGATGGTGGTGAAATCAAACTTGGGAGCATCGTCTTGGAGCTCGTCGGGCTTGGACATCTTGGTGCTACTATCCTCATGCTCGTTCTCATGGAGCTTGGTCATCGTGGAGTGAGTGATAAGTCTCCGTCGTATCTATAATTTTTTATTGTTCCATGCCAATATTATTCAACTTTCATATACTTTTGCCAACTTTTTATACTATTTTTTGGGACTAACATATTGATCCAGTGCCCAGTGTCAGTTCCTGTTTGTTGCATGTTTTTTGTTTCACAGAAAATCCATATCAAACAGAGTCCAAACGGGATAAAAACTGACGGAGATTTTTTTGGAATATATGTGATTTTTGGGAAGAATAATCAATGCGATACGATGCCCGAGGGGGCCACGAGGCAGGGGGCGTGCCCTAGGGGGTCAGGCGCGCCCTGGGCCCTCGTGGCCACCCTGTAAGGCAGTTGGTGCCCTTCTTTAGCCCCAAGAAAGCCAATATCCGGATAGAAATCGTGTTAAAATTTCAGCCCAATCGGAATTACGGATCTCTGGGAACATAAGAAACGGTGAAAGGCCAGAATCTGAAATGCAGAAACAGAGAGAGACAGAGAGATAGATCCAATCTCGGAGGGGCTCTCACCCCTCCCAAGCCATGGAAGCCAAGGACCAGAGGGGAAACCCTTCTTCCATCTAGGGAGAAGGTCAAGGAAGAAGAAGAAGAAGGGGGGCCCTCTCCCCCTCCCTTCTGGTGGCGCCAGAACACCGCCGGGGCCAACATCGTCACCGCAATCTACACCAACACCTCTGTCATCTTCACCAACATCTTCATCACCTTCCCCCATCTATCTACAGTGGTCCACTCTCCCGCAACCCGATGTACCCTCTACTTGAACATGGTGCTTTATGCTTCATAGTATTACCAATGATGTGTTGCCATCCTATGATGTCTGAGTAGATTTTCGTTGTCCTATCGGTAATTTGTGAATTGCTATGATTGGTTTGATTTGCTTGTGGTTATGTTGCTGTCCTTTGGTGCCTGAGGGAGTCCTGGATTAGGGGGTCTCCGGACAGCCGGACTATATCCTTTGGCCGGACTGTTGGACTATGAAGATACAAGATTGAAGACTTCGTCCCGTGTCCGGATGGGACTCTCCTTGGCGTGGAAGGCAAGCTTGGCAATACGGATATGGATGTCTCCTCCTTTGTAACCGACCTTGTGTAACCCTAACCCTCTCCGGTGTCTATATAAACCGAAGGGTTTTAGTCCGTAGGACAACAACCACAACATACAATCATACCATAGGCTAGCTTCTAGGGTTTAGCCTCCTCGATCTCGTGGTAGATCTACTCTTGTACTACCCATATCATCAATATTAATCAAGCACGACGTAGGGTTTTACCTCCATCAAGAGGGCCCGAACATGGGTAAAACATTGCGTCCCCTGCCTCTTGTTACCATCCGGCCTAGACGCACAGTTCAGGACCCCCTACCCGAGATCCGCCAGTTTTGACACCGACATTGGTGCTTTCATTGAGAGTTCCTCTGTGTCGTCGCCATTACGCTTGATGGCTCCTACTATCATTGATAGCGATGCGGTCCAGGGTGAGACTTTTCTCCCCGCACAGATCTTTGTATTCGGCAGCTTTGCACTGCGGGCTAATTCGCTTGGCCATCTGGAGCAGATTGAAAGCTATGCCCCTGGCCATCAGGTCAGATTTGGAAGTTTGAACTACACGGCCGACATCCGTGGAGACTTGATCTTCGACGGATTCGAGCCACAGTCGGGCGCGCCGCACTGTCACGATGGGTATGACCTAGCTCTGCCGTCGAATAGTACCCCAGAGGTCGCGCCCGCATCAGCTCCACTCCTTAGCTCGGAGCCAACTGCGCCAATCGAGGACGGGTGGCTAGACACCGCCTCAGGGGCTGCAGTCTCAATGGCGATCGAGCCGAACACCAGCCTAATCCTCTGCGCCGCCCGTGACTCCAAGGTACCGGACTCTTTTTCGGACTCGGAACCATCCGCGCCCCTGCCAATCGAATCTGATTGGGCGCCGATCATGGAATTCACCGCCGCGGATATCTTTCAGCACTCGCCCTTCGGCGACATTCTGAATTCACTAAGATCTCTCTCTTTGTCAGGAGAGCCCTGTCCGGATTATGGCCAACAGGATTGGGATGCGGACGACGAAGAAATTCGACGCCCACCCACCACCCACTTCATAGCCACTGTCGATGATTTAACCGACATGCTCGACTTCGACTCCGAAGACATCGACGGTATGGACGACGATGTAGGAGACGAACATGAACCAGCGCCTATATGACACTGGAAAGCCACCTCATCATACAACGTATGCATGGTGGACACACTAAAAGAAGACGACGACGAGGAACGGAAGGACGCTACGAAGGCTTGTCCCCTCGAGAAGCAGTCAAAGCGGTGGCGTAAGCGCCGCCCCAAATCCCGCCTCGGTAGAAACAACGATCATACAGACCCAGCGCTAGAGCAGGGCGAGCCATTGTCGGACCACGGCAACACGGAGAATCAAACCGAACAACCCGAATCTATCAAAGATAATAGTCCCGACGACATCACACGGGACAGACACCCGGAGCAACAGAATGCCCATCAAAGGCTTGTTGCCACCGCAAGGAGTCTAAAAAAGCAGAAGCAGAGGCTCAAGGCTGCGCAAGACACACTCCAAATCAGATGGAGCAAAGTACTCAACACAGCAGCGAAGTACGGCGGCAATCGCCCCACCAAGAGCTACCCAAAGCGGAAGTTGCTACTTGAATTCGATGAGGAGGCCTTAGACCCCCCACAACCAAAAAATAAAACAGCCATCTGGCCGGATAGACGACCTCACGGCCAACATAAAGCGGCAAGCAACGCCGCACATAAGCCAATACGCGGTTTACACGAGGGCTCGCATCAAAAGGACGGGGAACCAGATCCATCTACGGACCACGCAAGCATGCTCCAGCATACGATGCAATACAACAAACATCTGAACAACGTGGTACACCCAGATATAGGGGTGCCGCACACCCCCTATGTTTCACCGATGAGGTGCTGGACCATGAATTTCCAAAGGGATTCAAACCCGTAAACATAGAGGCATACGACGGAACAACAGACCCTGGGGTCTGGATTGAGGACTATATCCTCCATATCCATATGGCTCGGGGAGATGATCTCCACGCCATTAAGTATTTACCCCTCAAACTCAAAGGGCTAGCTCGGCACTGGCTTAAGAGCCTCCCCGAAAGCTCCATTGGAAGCTGGGAAGAGCTCGAAGACGCCTTTCGAGCAAATTTTCAAGGGACTTATGTCCGACCTCCGGACGCGGATGATTTGAGTCATATAACTCAACAGCCCGGAGAGTCAGCCCGAAAGCTTTGGAATAGGTTTCTTACTAAAAAGAACCAAATTGTCGACTATCCGGACGCCGAAGCCTTGGCAGCTTTTAAGCATAGCGTCCGTGACGAATGGCTTGCCAGAGACCTCGGCCAAGAAAAGCCGAGAACAATGGCAGCATTAACAAGCCTCATGACCTGCTTTTGCGCAGGTGAGGATAGCTGGCTAGCCAGATGCAGCACCAGCGACCCCAGTACATCCGAAGTTAGAGATGGAAACGGGAAATCACGGCGCAACAACAATAACAAACACCGGAATAAAGAAGACAGCACGAAGAGCACGGCAGTAAACGCCGGATTCAAAAGCCCTCGGCCAGGTCAGCAAAAGCCACCCTCTAAAGGCGCCAGAGACAAACTGTCTAGCCTAAACAAAATTCTGGACCAAATATGTCAGATCCATAGCACCCCTGGTAAACCTGCTAATCATACCCACAGAGAATGTTGGGTCTTCAAGCAGTCCGGCAAGCTCAACGCCGTACACAAGGGGGAGGATACACCAAGTGAAGACAAGGATGAGCCTCTCAAGCAAGACACTGGGGAACAAAAGAAATTTCCACCAGAAGTCAAAACAGTAAATGTGTTACACGTGATCAAGGGGGCAAACAAAATGGCACTCCCAGAAAATTATGCCCAAGGGCCTATCACCGCGGAGTCCTGCCACTGGTCGTCTCAACCGATCACTTTCGACCATCGTGATTACTCAGCAAGTATCCGGCGTGCAGGATGGGCTGCCCTGGTATTAGACCCAATAATTGACGGATACCACTTCACACGAGTCCTGATGGACGGTGGTAGCAGTCTAAACCTGATATACCAGGATACAATCCACGAAATGGGGATAGACCCAGCGAAAATTTGCCCTGGCAACACTACCTTTAAAGGAGTAATGCCAGGCCCAGGGGCTCATTGTACGGGCTCCCTGCTACTAAAGGTTATATTCGGCTTCCCCGATAACTTCCGTAGTGAACATTTAACCTTCCACATCGCTCCATTCCAGAGTGGCTATCAAGCACTACTTGGACGCGAAGCTTTCACTCGCTTCAATGCAATACCGCATTACGGTTCCCTCATGCTCAAGATGCCCAGTCCACGTGGCATCATTACAGTGAATGGAAGTATTGAGCGATCTTTGCGCGCCGAAGAGAGTGTGGCTGCCTTGGCAGCCGCACACTAAAAACGGCCTCACCAACTAAAGCATTTAACAGGTCGTCAAGACCTCGGACACGGTTAGACGAGTCCGGCGCAGCTATATGTAATTCATACCGGATCGATGGTCACACCCCTATTACAAATACAAGGGGCTCAACGCGCGCAGACAAGTTGCAATTTTTACTCATCTTGAATTATACATGGTTTCTTTAAAAACTATCTTTTTGCACGACAACTTTTTCACCTAAGTTCCTCTCTTTTACAGATGATCATTGTGCTACACCCGTCCAGGATACGGCACAACAGAGACACAGGCGTAGACGTGCAGCAGGGACCCGCTCCAAGGATTCCTTTTAGATTAAGACCCTGCGTAAACCTTTTTTACTGTCTCTTGTTGATACACATCCACAGAATTCTCAGCACAATTGAGAAGGATGCTGACGTCTTGGCATGTGGCCACGTCAGAATAATGCACGTACCTAGACACAAAGGGCTTCTTAAAAAGGGCACTATTTAGGCCCAGTTCATACCATAAAGACCGAATACCTTAGGGAGTGTTCGGCGTCGCGAGTTTGGCCTTATATGCATCAGCTCCGAATCATTGTCTTTGGTCAAATGTTGGGTTTGCCCGGCTCCTGTGTTTTGGTGCCTTACGTTCCGCTTTACCGGCTAGGGCAGCACCAGGAGAACTACTGCGATTGTGCCCTGGTTCATCCGGACGAGCACCTCAGTAGAGAAAGCCGAAAACTGACTGTCATGATATAGCGTGAGACTGGTCAACCACTCGATGACCTATAGGAATGTTATAATTCCTCCGCCTTAACGAAGGGCCGTTTCCCGGCCAGGCATGTACACACCCCGAGATCGGGTGAGTGCGGAGCCACCAGGGGCTATCTAGTAGCCCCACTGTCAAACTCCTATGGCTAAGTGAAAGTGTTAAAGCATTATAGTCCGGTTGCCTCGTTCGCTGCGCTATCACCTCCTTAATAGGACCAAGACGTTGGGTTAAGTGTGAACACGCATTTTTTGTGAGCACCCCCGCATTATATGTGTGGGGGCTGAAGCCGACGACTGCAATCTTTCAGGTTATACACATGTATACATAAACGGCCGCACATGAGGCATCATATTACTTTCGGGCAAAAGTATAAACACAGCCTTATAAAATTTCATAAAAACATTGTGTTTACAATGGGAATACATGTCATTCAAACATAATATTCTTCGAGCACTGGGCCTCTATCAAACAAGCACCCTCGAGAACCTCCTCGAAATAGCACTCGGCAGCCACCCGGCCTATAGCCGGACCCTGCGTCGCAACAGTGGTAGCGTCCATCTCTGCCCAGTATGCTTTAACACGGGCAAGGGCCATCCGCGAGCCTTCTATGCACGCCGACCTCTTCATCGCATCAATGTGCGGCACCGCACCAAGGACCTGCTGCACTAAGCTAAAATAGCTATTCGGCTTTGGCTTTTTCGGCCATAGCTGATCCACGACAGACCTCATAGCGAGTCCGGACAACCTATTTAGTTCGGCCCATTCGGCTAGCTGATCAGTCAAAGGAAGCGGACGCTCTGGAACGTTGAATTGCGACCAGAACAGCTTGTCCACCCCACGATCTGCTTTACCTTGGAAGTATTTGGCCGCATCGGCAGCACTCGCCGCCAAGTCCATATATGCATCTGCCGAACTCCACAGCCGATCCAGAGGGGCATACCGTGGATCTCCGAACTTCCTCCGTAGCATGAAGGGCTTCCCAGCCGCAATATCCCCGGCTTCCCGCAGCTCCTCCTTCTTCGCTCTCATAGTAGAGCGGGTGTCTTTGTCAGCCATCGTGGCCTTCTCAAGGTCCATTGCCTTCGCTCGGTTTTCTTTTTCAAGAAGCCGGCAATGGTCGGCAGTGTCTTTAAATTCTACGGCCATCTTGGCCATCTTCTCTTTGCTCTCACAATGTGCGGTCTTCTCGGCTTTCAACTCTTCGGCCGCCTTCAAAGTAGCCGCATTACTAATCCTCGCTTGTTCCTTGGCTCGGGCGAGCTCCGCCCGAAGGGTCTCCATGGTGGCAGCTCCGTCTGCAGTCACAACATATTAAAGATACTGGCATCATGCTACTCTTATTGTGTGACATTCACCAGAAAGCATTACTTACCCTGTGATTCGTCAAGCCTCTTGTTAACAAGCTCGATGTCGGCGTCTGCCGCATCCAATTGTCGTTTTAATTCGACAAACTCACTAGTCCGGCTAGCCACTGGAGCTTCCACCGCATGCACATAAAGGTAGTCTGGTTATTTCCTGGGACTATAATCCTCTGGTCGTCGCCGTTCTCGTCGACAACCAGAGTCTCAGGGGCTACTATCTACACAGGGCACACCTAACATGTGCGGTACCATCACGTACCTCAAAGCCTGTCAGTAGACTCATAAAGGCTTCATGTAATCCGCTTTCGGCGAACGAAATTATTTCCATCACCGTACCCATCAGCGTACGGTGTTCTTCTGAGATGGCCGCTCGCCCCAACAGCTCCCTCAGAACGTCCGACCGCATACCAGACGGTGCCGGACTCTTTTGTTCACTCTCCACAAGAGCCGGACGCTGGGGACTTCGGGGGTCTATGGGATTATCTTCTGGCCTCACAGGATCCGGAGAGGCCCTCCGTGATGACACTTCAGGGTCGCCCGCTTCTTGAGCGGAGGAGTCCAGGGGAGGCGTTTCGCTCTCCATCATCTCCGGAAGAAGATCCCCCGAAGACGAGCTCAGCTGAGAGGGGCTAAGACCAGAACTGCAAGATATATGCGGCGGTTATTTTCTCAGAAGAAAGATAGTATACCTTCACTATTAAAGTATTTTTTGGATCACTTACGACTCATTGGAGGGCTGATCCCCCCGCGGACTTTGTGCGGCAAGAGCACCCCCCGAGGCAGGACCCTCTGTTGGAGACTTCTTCTCCCGTTTGGAGGCCTCGGCTTCCGGATCCACGGAAGCAGTCCTCTTCCTCCCTCGTTCATCCTCCTTTATGGAGGCGCTCGTTCCCTCGGTTGGAACTGGCAGCGATGGGGGCCCGCGTTTGCCCGTATTATCCTTCCCTGTATCTTCCTTCGAGGGCTCCGGGCAAGGTGCGAGCTTGAGCATCTTTTCCAATACCGGATATTCCAAACCCTCAGGGAGGGGGGCCAGACACCGAACCATCTTCGCCTTTGTTAGCCAGTCCTGGTCAAAGAGCGAACTCTCAGAAATAACTTCATGATGAATAAAAGACGATGTGTTCAGTTAGAGGGTTTCTTACTTGTTCAGCGGCGCGGTTGCTGCTCAGGCCCACGTCCTCGGTAGTATCAGGACACTCTATTTGAGGTCCGAAGAATGACTTGTACATCTCCTCGTGCGTCAGGCCGAGGAAACTTTGAATGGCACGCGGTCCTTCTGGGTTGAACTCCCACAAGCGGAGGGGCCGGCGTTTGCAAGGCTAGACTTGACGAACCAGCATAACTTGCACTACTACAACCAAATTAAAATCTCCCTCAAAGAGATCTTGAATGCGGCTTTGCAATATAGGCATGTCCTTGGCTGGACCCCAGCTCAAACCTCTGCTAATCCATGACACCAGTTGTGGTAGGGGGCCCGAGCGGAAAGCGGGGGCAGCCGCCCACTTGGCACTTCTGGGAGCCGTGATGTAAAACCACTCCCGTTGCCATAATTCGGACACCTCTGGAAAGGAACCTTTCGGCCATGGAGCTCCTGCCATCTTGTTTATTGATGCGCCTCCGCACGCTGCATGTTGCCCCTCGATCATCTTCGGCCTCACTTCAAAGGTCTTGAGCCACAGGCCAAAGTGAGGGGTAATGCGGAGGAAGGCCTCACACGCGACAATAAATGTTGAGATGTGGAGAAAGGAGTCCGGAGCTAGATCGTGGAAATCTAGCCCGTAGTAGAACATCAAACCCCTGACAAAGGGATCCATTGCGGCCTAGGCCTCGGAGGAAGTGGGAGACGAACACAACGTTCTCGTTAGGCTCGAGAGTAGGGACGACCTGCCCTCGAGCTGTTGGGGAACGTAGTAATTTCAAAATTTTCCTACGCACACGCAAGATCATGGTGATGCATAGCAACGAGAGGGGAGAGTGTGATCTACGTACCCTCGTAGACCGACAGCGGAAGCGTTATGACAACGCGGTTGATGTAGTCGTACGTCTTCATGGCCCAACTGATCAAGCACCGAAACTACGACACCTCCGAGTTCTAGCACACGTTCAGCTCGATGACGATCTCCGGACTCCGATCCAGCAAAGTGTCGGGGAAGAGTTCCGTCAGCACGACGGTGTGGTGACGATCTTGATGTTCTACTGTCGCAGGGCTTCGCCTAAGCACCACTACAATATTATCGAGGACTATGGTTGAAGGGGGCACCGCACACGGCTAAGAGAACGATCTTAGAGATCAACTTGTGTGTCTAGGGGTGCCCCCTGCCCCCCTATATAAAGGAGCCAAGGGGGGTGCGGCCGGCCCTAGGAGGAGGCGCGCCAAGGGGGGTGACGTTTAGTTTGTCTATGTATTCACACAAGTATTATGTTTCCGGATAATACAATTCTAGCATGAACAATAAACATTTATCATGATATAAGGAAATAAAATAATAACTCTATTATTGCCTCTAGGGCATATTTCCTTCAGTCTCCCACTTGCACTAGAGTCAATAATCTAGATTACACAGTAATGATTCTAACACCCATGGAGCATTGGTGCTGATCATGTTTTGCTCGTGGAAGAGGCTTAGTCAATGGGTCTGCTACATTCAGATCCGTATGTATCTTGCAAATCTCTATGTCTCCCACCTGGACTAGATCCCGGATGGAATTGAAGCGTCTCTTGATGTGCTTGGTTCTCTTGTGAAATCTGGATTCCTTTGCCAAGGCAATTGCACCAGTATTGTCACAAAAGATTTTCATTGGACCCGATGCACTAGGTATGACACCTAGATCGGATATGAACTCCTTCATCCAGACTCCTTCGTTTGCTGCTTCCGAAGCAGCTATGTACTCCGCTTCACATGTAGATCCTGCCACAACGCTTTGTTTAGAACTGCACCAACTGACAGCTCCATCGTTTAATGTAAACACATATCCGGTTTGCGATTTAGAATCATCCGGATCAGTGTCAAAGCTTGCATCAACGTAACCATTTACGATGAGCTCTTTGTCACCTCCATATATGAGAAACATATCCTTAGTCCTTTTCAGGTATTTCAGGATGTTCTTGACTGCTGTCCAGTGATCCACTCCTGGATTACTTTGGTACCTCCCTACTAGACTTATAGCAAGACACACATCGGGTCTGGTACACAGCATTGCATACATGATAGAGCCTATGGCTGAAGCATAGGGAACATCTTTCATTTTCTCTCTATCTTCTGCATTGGTCGGGCATTGAGTCTTACTCAATTTCACACCTTGTAACACAGGCAAGAATCCTTTCTTTGCTTGATCCATTTTGAACTTCTTCAAAACTTTGTCAAGGTATGTGCTTTGTGAAAGTCCAATTAAGCGTCTTGATCTATCTCTGTAGATCTTAATGCCCAATATGTAAGCAGCTTCGCCGAGGTCTTTCATTGAAAAACTCTTATTCAAGTATCCCTTTATGCTATCTAGAAATTCTATATCATTTCCGATTAGTAATATGTCATCTACATATAATATCAGAAATGCTACAGAGCTCCCACTCACTTTCTTGAAAATACAGGCTTCTCCAAAAGTCTGTACAAAACCAAATGCTTTGATCACACTATCAAAGCGTTTATTCCAACTCCGAGAGGCTTGCACCAGTCCATAAATGGATCCTGGAGCTTGCACACTTTGTTAGCTCCCTTTGGATCGGCAAAACCTTCCGGCTACATCATATACAACTCTTCTTCCAGAAATCCATTCAGGAATGCAGTTTTGACATCCATCTGCCAAATTTCAAAATCATAAAATGCGGCAATTGCTAACATGATTCGGATAGACTTAAGCATCGCTACGGGTGAGAAGGTATCATCGTAGTCAATCCCTTGAACTTGTCAAAAACCTTTTGCGACAAGTCGAGCTTTGTAGACAGTAACATTACCATTAGCGGCAGTCTTCTTCTTGAAGATCCATTTATTCTCAATTGCTTGCCGATCTTTTGGCAAGTCAACCAAAGTCCACACTTTGTTCTCATACATGGATCCCATCTCAGATTTCGTGGCTTCAAGCCATTTTGCGGAATCTGGGCTCACCATCGCTTCTCCATAGTTCGTAAGTTCATCATGATCTAGTAGCATGACTTCCAGAACAGGATTACCGTACCACTCTGGTGCGGATCTTACTCTGGTTGATCTACGAGGTTCAGTAGTATCTTGTTCTGAAGTTTCATGATCATCATCATTAGCTTCCTCACTAATTGGTGTAGGTGTCACAGAAACCGGTTTCTGTGATGTACTACTTTCCAATAAGGGAGCAGGTACAGTTACCTCATCAAGTTCTACTTTCCTCCCACTCACTTCTTTCGAGAGAAACTCCTTCTCTAGAAAGTTTCCGAATTTAGCAACAAAACTCTTGCCTTCGGATCTGTGATAGAAGGTGTATCCAATAGTTTCCTTTGGATATCCTATGAAGACACATTTCTCCGATTTGGTTTCGAGCTTATCAGGTTGAAGTTTTTTCACATAAGCATCAGAGCCCCAAACTTTCAGAAACGACAACTTTGGTTTCTTCAAACCACAGTTCATAAGGCGTCGTCTCAATGGATTTTGATGGTGCCCTATTTAACGTGAATGCGGCCGTCTCTAAAGCATAACCCCAAAACGATAGTGGTAAATCAGTAAGAGACATAATAGATCGCACCATATCAAGTAAAGTACGATTATGATGTTCGGACACACCATTACGATGTGGTGTTCCAGGTGGCGTGAGTTGCGAAACTATTCCGCATTGTTTCAAATGTACACCAAACTCGTAACTCAAATATTCTCCTCCACGTAGGAATTTTATTTTCTTGTTACGATGATTTTCAACTTCACTCTGAAATTCTTTGAACTTTTCAAATGTTTCAGACTTATGTTTCATTAAGTAGATATACCCATATCTGCTTAAGTCATCTGTGAAGGTGAGAAAATAGCGATATCCGCCATGAGCCTCAACATTCATCGGACCACATACATCTGTATGTATGATTTCCAACAAATCTGTTGCTCTCTCCATAGTACCGGAGAACGGTGTTTTTGTCATCTTACCCATAAGGCACGGTTCGCAAGTACCAAGTGATTCATAATCAAGTGGTTCCAAAAGTCCATCGGTATGGAGTTTCTTCATGAGCTTTACACCGATATGACCTAAACGGCAGTGCCACAAATAAGTTGCACTATCATTATCAACTCTGCATCTTTTGGCTTCAACATTATGAATGTGTGTGTCACTACTATCGAGATTTAATAAGAATAGACCATTCTTCATGGGTGCATGACCATAAAAGATTTTACTCATATAAATAGAACAACCATTATTCTCTGATTTAAATGAATAACCGTCTCGCATCAAACAAGATCCAGATATAATGTTCATGCTCAACGCTAGCACCAAATAACAATTATTTAGGTCTAATACTAATCCCGAAGGTAGATGTAGAGGTAGCGTGCCGACCGCGATCACATCGACTTTGGAACCATTTCCCACGCGCATCGTCACCTCGTCCTTAGCCAATCTTCGCTTAATCCGTAGTCCCTGTTTCGAGTTGCAAATGTTAGCAACAGAACCAGTATC
Source organism: Triticum urartu (assembly GCF_003073215.2). Classification (NCBI taxonomy): domain Eukaryota; kingdom Viridiplantae; phylum Streptophyta; class Magnoliopsida; order Poales; family Poaceae; genus Triticum; species Triticum urartu. The sequence goes on along the minus strand of NC_053025.1, from coordinate 360,050,837 downwards.
AAATACCCAGGTGCTACTGCGAGCATTAGTAAGGTACACATCAATAACATGTATATCGCATATACCTTTGTTCACCTTGCCATCCTTCTTATCCGCCAAATACTTGGGGCAGTTCCGCTTCCAGTGACCAGTCTGCTTGAAGTAGAAGCACTCAGTTTCAGGCTTAGGTCCAGATTTGGGTTTCTTCTCTTGAGCAGCAACTTGCTTGCTGTTCTTTTTGAAGTTCCCGTTCTTCTTCCCTTTGCCCTTTTTCTTGAAACTAGTGGTCTTGTTGACCATCAACGCTTGATGCTCCTTCTTGATTTCTACCTCCGGAGCTTTCAGCATTGCGAAGAGCTCAGGAATAGTCTTATTCGTCCCTTGCATATTATAGTTCATCACGAAGCTCTTGTAGCTAGGTGGCAGTGATTGGAGAATTCTGTCAATGACGCAATCATCTGGAAGATTAACTCCCAATTGAATCAAGTGATTATTATACCCAGACATTTTGAGTATATGCTCACTGACAGAACTGTTCTCCTCCATCTTGCAGCTATAGAACTTATTGGAGACTTCATATCTCTCAATCCAGGCATTTGCTTGAAATATTAACTTCAACTCCTGGAACATCTCATATGCTCCATGACGTTCAAAATGTCGTTGAAGTCCCGATTCTAAGCCGTAAAGCATGGCACACTGAACTATCGAGTAGTCATCAGCTTTGCTTTGCCAGACGTTCATAACATCTGGTGTTGCTCCAGCAGCAGGCCTGGCACCTAGCGGTGCTTCCAGGACGTAATTCTTCTGTGCAGCAATGAGGATAATCCTCAAGTTACGGACCAGTCCATGTAATTGCTACCATCATCTTTCAACTTTGCTTTCTCAAGGAACGCATTAAAATTCAACGGAACAACAGCACGGGCCATCTATCTACAATCAACCATAAACAAGAAAGATACTATCAGGTACTAAGTTCATGATAAATTTAAGTTCAATTAATCATATTACTAAAGAACTCCCACTTAGATAGACATCCCTCTAATCCTCTAAGTGATCACGTGATCCAAATCAACTAAACCATGTCCGATCATCACGTGAGATGGAGTAGTTTCATTGGTGAACATCACTATGTTGATCATATCTACCATATGATTCACGCTCGACCTTTCGGTCTCCGTGTTCCGAGGCCATATCTGTATATGCTTGGCTCGCCAAGTATAACCTGAGTATTCTGCGTGTGCAACTGTTTTGCACCCGTTGTATTTGAACGTAGAGCCTATCACACCCGATCATCACGTGGTGTCTCAGCACGAAGAACTTTCTCAATGGTGCATACTCAGGGAGAACACTTCTTGATAATTAGTTAGAGATCATCTTAAAATGCTACCGTCAATCAAAGCAAGATAAGATGTATAAAAGATAAACATCACATGCAATCAATATAAGTGATATGATATGGCCATCATCATCTTGTGCTTGTGATCTCCATCTTCGAAGCATCGTCATGATCACCATCGTCACCGGCGTGACACCTTGATCATCATCATAGCATCGTTGTCATCTTGCCAATATTATGCTTCCACGACTATCACTACCGCTTAGTGATAAAGTAAAGCATTACAGCGCAATTGCATTGCATACAATAAAGCGACAACCATATGGATCCTGCCAGTTGCCGATAACTCAGTTACAAAACATGATTATCTCATACAATAAAATTTAGCATCATGTCTTGACCATATCACATCACAACATACCCTGCAAAAACAAGTTAGACGTCCTCTACTTTGTTGTTGCAAGTTTTACGTGGCTGCTACGGGCTTAGCAAGAACCGTTCTTACCTACGCATCAAAACCACAACGATAGTTTGTCAAGTTGGTGCTGTTTTAACCTTTGCAAGGACCGGGCATAGCCACACTTGGTTCAACTAAAGTTGGAGAAACTGACACCCGCTAGCCACCTTTGTGCAAAGCACGTCGGGAGAACCGGTCTCGCGTAAGCGTACACGTAATGTCGGTCCGGGCCGCTTCGTCCAACAATATCGCCGAACCAAAGTATGACATGCTGGTAAGCAGTATGACTTATATCGCCCACAACTCACTTGTGTTCTACTCGTGCATATAACATCAACGCATAAAACCTAGGCTCGGAAGCCACTGTTGGGGAACGTAGTAATTTCAAAATTTTCCTACGCACACGCAAGATCATGGTGATGCATAGAAATGAGAGGGGAGAGTGTGATCTACGTACCCTCGTAGACTGACAGCGGAAGCGTTATGACAACATTGTTGATGTAGTCGTACGTCTTCACGGCCCGACCGATCAAGCACCGAAACTACGGCACCTCCGAGTTCTAGCACACGTTCAGCTCGATGACGATCCCCGGACTCCAATCCAGCAAAGTGTCGGGGAAGAGTTCCGTCAGCACAACGGCGTGGTGACGATCTTGATGTTCTACTGTCGCAGGGCTTCGCCTAAGCACCACTACAATATTATCGAGGACTATGGTGGAAGGGGGCACCGCACACGGCTAAGAGAACGATCTTAGAGATCAACTTGTGTGTCTAGGGGTGCCCCCTGCCCCCGTATATAAAGGAGCCAAGGGGGGTGCGGCCGGCCCTAGGAGGAGGCGCGCAGGAGGAGTCCTACTCCTACCAGGAGTAGGACTCCCCCCCCCTTCCCTAGTTGGATTAGGACTTGGGGAAGAAGGAAGAGAGGGAAGAAAGGAAAGGGGGGGGCGCCGCCCCCCTCCTTGTCCAATTCAGACTTGGGGGGGGGGGCGCGGCAGCCCCTAGGCCTCCTCTCCTCTTCCTCCACTAGGCCCATTAAGGCCCATTAGGTTACCGGGGGGTTCCGGTAACCTCCCGGTACTCCAATAAAATGCTGATTTCACCCGGAACACTTCCGATGTCCAAACATAGGCTTCCAATATATCAATCTTTATGTCTCGACCATTTCGAGACTCCACGTCATGTCCGTGATCACATCCGGGACTCCGAACTAACTTCGGTACATCAAAATATATAAACTCATAATGAAACTGTCATCGTAACGTTAAGCGTGCGGACCCTACGGGTTCGAGAACAATGTAGACATGACCGAGACATGTCTCCCATCAATAATCAATAGCGGAACCTGGATGCTCATATTGGCTCCCACATATTCTACGAAGATCTTTTATCGGTCAGACCGCATAACAACATACTTTGTTCCCTTTGTCATCGGTATGTTACTTGCCCGAGATTCGATCGTCGGTATCTCAATACCTAGTTCAATCTCGTTACCGGCAAGTCTCTTTACTCGTTTCGTAATACATCATCTCACAACTAACTCATTAGTTGCAATGCTTGCAAGGCTTATGTGATGTGCATTACCGAGAGGGCCCAGAGATACCTCTCCGACAATCGGAGTGACAAATCCTAATCTCGAAATACGCCAACCCAACATGTACCTTTGGAGACACCTATAGAGCTCCTTTATAATCACCCAGTTACGTTGTGACGTTTGGTAGCACACAAAGTGTTCCTCCAGCAAACGGGAGTTGCATAATCTCATAGTCATAGGAACATGTATAACTCATGAAGAAAGCAATAGCAACATACTAAACGATCGGGTGCTAAGCTAATGGAATGGGTCATGTCAATCACATCATTCTCCTAATAATGTGATCCCATTAATCAAATGACAACACATGTCTATGGTTAGGAAACATAACCATCTTTGATTAACGAGCTAGTCAAGTAGAGGCATACTAGTGACGTTTAGTTTGTCTATGTATTCACACAAGTATTATGTTTCCGGATAATACAATTCTAGCATGAACAATAAACATTTATCATGGTATAAGGAAATAAAATAATAACTTTATTATTGCCTCTAGGGCATATTTCCTTCATGAGCAGGCAGCCGATGCAAAACCTCGGCGGTCAGGTATCTGGCCTCCCTCAACTTTTTGATGTCCTCTTCCGTAACGAAAGAGGGCATCCATCGGCCTTGAAGGCTGGATCCGGACATGATTGAAGATCCGGAGCACCTAACCTGGGCTTTGGGTGTTAGAACTCGAGGCGGGGGAAGGGTTCGATTGAGCACGAGAGGGAAAAAGCGAAAACCTTGTCCCTTTATAAAGAGGGTGAATATCAAGCGTCCTCTCCGTAGCCGTTTAGGACTTGCCTATAATCTAGGAGTCCTAGACATGGTTGGGTTACCCACACCCGTATTAATGAGAATCCCATAATAAGGGGACACGATCTCTGCTTTGACAAGACGTGTCGAAAAACTACCTCGCGTTATGTGCGGGGCTGGTTAAAGGAAACGGTTCGAATAATCACCGGGCCATGACATAACGTCATGCCGCCAAAACAAGCCAGCAAATTAGATCTGCAAAAATATTATTCTCTCTACGGTGGAATGTGGAACTTATTTTGCAGGTCGGACACTATCCTCATATTCAAATTCTGCTGTCATGTATTCGGAGAAGGAACCCGCCTTGCAATGTCGAAGACAATACTGCGCGCCGGACTCATCGTCATTGAAGCCTGGTTCAGGGGCTACTGAATGAGTCCTGGATTAGGGGGTCTCCGGACAGCCGGACTATATCCTTTGGCCGGAATGTTGGGCTATGAAGATACAAGATTGAAGACTTCGTCTCGTGTCCGGATGGGACTCTCCTTGGCGTGGAAGGCAAGCTTGGCAATACGGATATGGATGTCTCCTCCTTTGTAACTGACCTTGTGTAACCCTAACCCTCTCCGGTGTCTATATAAACCGAAGGGTTTTAGTCCGTAGGAAAACAACCACAACATACAATCATACCATAGGCTAGCTTCTAGAGTTTAGCCTCCTCGATCTCGTGGTAGATCTACTCTTGTACTACCCATAATATTAATCAAGCAGGACGTAGGGTTTTACCTCCATCAAGAGGGCCCGAACCTGGGTAAAACATTGTGTCCCCTGCCTCCTATTACCATCTGGCCTAGACGCACAATTCGGGACCCCCTACCCGAGATCCGCCGGTTTTGACACCGACAGTGCCCATCATATGAGCGCGCGTGCGGATCACACCATAGGGTCAGTTGTATGTTGATAGGACTATGTATTGGAGGGCAAGAGTGACAGAAGCTTCAACCTAGCATAGAAATTGATGCATACGGGAGTGAAGGGGGACCAATATATCATAATGCTATGGTTGGGTTTTACCTTAATGAACGTTAGTAGTTGCGGATGCTTGCTAATGGTCCAATCATAAGTGCATAGAATTCCAAGTCAGGGATGACATGTAACGCCCTCGATGGGGCTATATCTCCCACGTGTCGAAGCACGACTTAGAGGCATAACCGCATTCAAAGCAATGTCGCAAGTGAGGTAATCTTCACACAACTCATGTAATACATAAGGGAAAAAGATACATAGTTGGCTTACAATCGCCACTTCACACAATTACATGAATAAAGCATTACAACATCCAAATACAATCAAGGTACGACTACGGAACCAAAATAAAAGAAGAACCCCAAATGCGACAAGGTCCCCGATCGACCCCAACTGGGCTCCACTACTGATCAACTAGAACGAAACAACATAAAGGACAAGATCTTCATCAAGCTCCTCCTTGAGCTTGGTTGCGTCATCCGCATGGTTCAACGGCACCTGCAAGCTGGTTTTGGAAGTATCTGTGAGCCACAGGGACTCAGCAATCTCGCACCCTCGCGATCAAGACTATTTAAGCTTATGGGTAAGGTAAAAGGTATGAGGTGGAGCTGCAGCAAGCGACTAGCATATATGGTGGCTAACATACGCAAATGAGAGCGAGAAGAGAAGACAAAGCACGGTCGATAAAAGTATGATCAAGAAGTGATCCTAGAACAACCTACGTCAAGCATAACTCCAACACCGTGTTCACTTCCCGGACTCCGCCGGAAAGAGACCAGCACGGTTACACACGCGGTTGATGCATTTTAATTAAGGTCAACTTCAGGTTTTCTACAACCGGACGTTAACAAATTCCCATCTGCCCATAACCGCGGGCACGGCTTTCGAAAGTTCAAAACCCTGCAGGGGTGTCCCAACTTAGCCCATCACAAGCTCTCACGGTCAACGAAGGAATAGACCTTCTAGCGGGAAGACCCGATCAGACTCAGAATCCTAGTTACAAGACATTTCGACAAGGTAAAACTAAACCAGCAACACCGCCCGAATGTGCCGACAAATCCCGATAGGAGCTGCACATATCTCTTTCTCAGGGCACACTCAGATTGTCCTAGGTACGGTTAGGCCAGCCTAGAGTTGCCCCTGGTGGTCACCGGCAGCTGACAGGTTGGACCAACACTCAGAGGAGCACTGGCCCGGGGGGGGTAAAATAATGATGACCCTCAGGAGCGCGACTCCCAAGGGAAAATAAAAGGCTAGGTGGCAAATGGTAAAACCAATGTTGGGCATTGCTGGAGGAGTTTTACTCAAGGCGAACTGTCAAGGGGTTCCCATAATAGCCCAACCGCGTAAGGAACGCAAAATCCGGGAACATAACACCGATATGACGGAAACTAGGGCGGCAAGAGTGGAACAAAACACCAGGCATAAGGCCGAGCCTTCCACCCTTTACCAAGTATATAGATGCATTAATTAAATAAGATATATTGTGATATCCCAACAAGTAACATGTTCCAACAAGGAACAACATCTCCATGTTCCAACAAGGAACAAACTTCAATCTTCACCTGCAACTAACAACGCTATAAGAGGAGCCGAGCAAAGCGGTAACATAGCCAATCAACGGTTTGCTAGGACAAGGTGGGTTAGAGGCTTGGCAACAACATGGGAGGCATGATAAGCAAGTGGTAGGTATCGCAGCATAGGCATAGCAAAAGAGCGAGCAACTAGCAAAGCAAAGATAGTAGTGATTTCGAGGGTATGATCATCTTGCCTGAAATCCCGCAAGGAAGAAGAACGAGTCCATGAAGAAGACAAACGGACGTAGACGAACGGTTCCTCACAAGCACGACGTTACCAGAACCAACCCGAAGAAGCAAACACCGGAAAGAAGCACACAACATAGTAACAACCACCACATAGACATGGCATGATATGCGAGATGCGGGATGTGATGCATATGCATGATTTGACAAGGAATGAATGAACCTGGCCTCAACTTGGAAATCCAAGTGTGCCACTGGAAAGATGAGATGAAATCGCTTGAAAACAATATAAAGATCACCGGAATCGGAGTTACGGTTTGGAAATGGCGAGAAATTCAAATATGGCACCGGTCTGCGATAAACAGCAAGTAGCCATCTAGATGCAACAGGTTAAATATGCTACAGCACTCAAACATGGCAACAAAATACATGGCAGGGATCCACTCAAGAAGCTTAACAAAAGTCTAGCACTGAGCTACGGCCAATTCATCCATTAACAGGTTCAAACAAGCATGGCAAAAATGCATTTGGTAAACAGATTTCAGACTTAGTGAAATTAACACTTGTCTGGAATTTCAGATCAGATAGCACTCTTCGGAGCATGAAAACAATATGCTACAGGACCTGAACATGGCAAAGTAAAGCATGGCATGGAGCTACTCAAAGAGCTTAACAAAAGTCCCTTAGTGACCTTGAGCCAAAAGGGATCAGAAAATACATTTGCAAGCATGTGAACATGGCAAAAGCGTAATCGGTTCTCAAACTTAGTGAAAACTGGGGCATGCTGAAAACAGATATCAAGTAGGCATGTTTACGAGCTCGATGCACTCACTACGGAGAAAGTCATGACAATCTAAGCATACACCCATCAAGAATACACATTATACAATCTAGACATGGCAAGAACAATAACATAGCATGCATGGATCAACCACAACATCATCGGCAAAATCGCTAACAAGTAGACAATCTGCCCAGATTTACGAAATGACAAAAGTAGAGCTTGATTGACTCAAGCTAGGGTGCTCCATAATTGCAAACAAGGACATGGATGGATAGAGCACTACAAGATTAACAAAACATCCGTACTGATCATCCTCAAAAGAGGCACGGATCACTAGGAAACAACATGAACATATGGCATAATGAAATAAACAGTCCAAGGACTTAGTGGAAATGCTAAGTCTCTGAAATCAGCATTACCAAGTGCCTCACTTTGCAAGCTTGTGCTAGTCACCACACACATCAAAAAAATACATGGGTTGCACCTCTGGAAAGATGGCAAAACCCTTAACAAAACATATGTAGAGCTCATGGGCATATCATGCACACATTAATCATGGCAAAAATGACAAATATCTAAATGAAGCAGCAGATCTGACAATTATCTCAAATAGCACTCTTCCAACAGCATTTCGGGCATCAAGATGAACTCAAATGAAAATGATGCAATGAGATGAAATGATGTACTCTCTGAGACGAACATTTTGATATGCTATATGCCCAAAACGGAGCTACGGATATGGAGATACAACAGGTCAAAGTATGCAAGATAATTAGGGTTAGAGGAGAAAGTCAACCGCGAGGTGGATCTGGATCTGGATCTAGGTCGGGCGCGGAATCCGAGGACGGCCGGAGCTGCAGCTTGCCGAAGAAGAAGAGGTGGCCGGAGGGGTCGCGCTCGTCGAAGAACTCGCCGGAGAGGAAAGCTCGCCGGCTCAGGGCGGCGCGGCAAGGCGCGAACACCGGAGCGGGCGGCGACCTGCACTGGCGGCGCTGTGGCGCGCCGGCGGGGTGAGGCCGGGGCAGCGCCGGCGAGGCGGCGGAGATGCTCGCCGGCGGGGAGGCAGGCGGCGGCGCTGAAGCATGGGGCGGCGGGGCGGATGAAGGCGGCATCCGGTGACGCGGATCTGGCCCGGGGTGGCTCGGGCGGACCGGCCGCGGGCTTCGCGGGCCCGGCCGTGCGGGAGGAGAGAGAGAGGGCGGCGGGAGGTGAGGTGGCGCTCCAGTTGGTTGGCGGTGGCGGGATGACTTGGCGCGCTGTGATTCGCCGGAGTGACGCGTCCGGCGGACATGTCCGGCACGGGAATATTTGTCCGGCGACGCGAGAGGGAGCGGGGCTAGGGTTTGTACCGTGATTTTTGGGGAGGGGATCACATATTTATAGGTAGAGGGAGCTAGGAGAGTCCAAATGAGGTGCGGTTTTCGGCCACGCGGTCGTGATGGAACGACCAAGATGATGGAGCAGGTTTAGGTGGGTTTTGGGCCAAATTGGAGGGGTGTTGGGCTGCAACACACACGAGGCCTTTTTGGTCCCTCGGTTAACCGTTGGAGTATCAAACGAAGTCCAAATGGCACGAAACTTGACAGGCAGTCTACCGGTAGTAAACCAAGGCCGCTTGGCAAGTCTCGGTCCAACCCGGAAATGTTTAACCCCCACACATGAAAGAAAGGTAGAAATGACCACCGGAGGGGAACGGAGCGCCGGAATGCAAAACGGACAACGGGGAAAATGCTCGGATGCATGAGACGAACATTTATGCAAATGAAATGCACATGATGACATGATATGCAATGCATGACACGCAAGCAATGACAAGGCAACAACAGCGAATAACTGGAGGACACCTGGCACAACGGTCTCGGGGCGTTACATGACATGCTAGCAATGGCCTCTCCCACATAAAACTTGCTATCGGTCTAGTAAAGTAGTCAATTGCTTAGGGACAATTTCGCAACTCGTACCACCACTTTTCCACACTCGCTATACTGACTTTATTGCTTCTTTACTTAAAACAGCCCCTAGTTTTCATTTACATGATCTTTATATTCTTGCAAACCTATCCCGTTACACCTACAAAGTACTTCTAGTTTTATACTTGTTCTAGGTAAAGTGAACGTCAAGCGTGCGTAGAGTTGTATCGGTGGTCGATAAAACTTGAGGGAATATTTGTTCTACCTTTATCTCCTCGTTGGGTTCGACACTCTTACTTATCGAAAGAGGCTACAATTGATCCCCTATGCTTGTGGGTTATCAGTGATCTTGGGGTGGCGCCGTTGCCGGGGAGTTATAGCATGGGGTGAATATTCTTGTGTGTGCTTGTTTGCTTTATCACTAAGTAATTTTTGTTTGCTGTTCTAAGTAGTTCTCTATCTTTAGTTATGGATATGGAACATGAAATACCAAAAAAAATAGGTTTACTTGCTACTCATGGAGATGGGGAACCTCCTAAAACCCTCGATGCTCATTATGTGAAAGATATTATGTACTACTTTGATAATCCTGAGAAAACCCCATTCAACTTTATAATGGGAGTAACGTTGGATCAATGTGAATACTTTAGGGATTATCGCTTGACTCAAAAAGGGAAACTATTATGGGATCAAATTCATATATTGAAGTGGTATGCTCGGGAACTATGCTGGAGATATGATTATACTTGTTGCTCTAGGATGAAGGCTCCACACCTTCCCTTTTCATGCAAATTTAATGATGATGAAACCTTGGCTTCTTATGCTAATGGTATATATGATTACTATGATGTGGAACAAATAGAAGAATTCGTTGCTTTTATGGGTGCTTATGAAATTGAATCTTTGTTTAAAGAGTGTGAAAATCTTGATGATGTTGTTTACAGACCTGAAAATTTAGCTATACTTAAATATTGCTATGAGAAATGAATTCAATTCCAATATTGATGATTTTATTGAGAAAGTCTCCGATGTCTGAGAAGAGACTAATATTTTTGCAGGAGTCTATGGAAGAACAAATTGATGAAACTATGAGCTCATTGCATGAAAAAGATGATGAGGAGAGCGAAGAACAAAAGGAGGAAGAGCGGATTAGCTACCCGTGCCCACCTTCTAATTAGAGTAACTCTTCGACTCATACATTGTTTAATTTACCTTCGTGCTTACCGAAGGATGATTGCTATGATGATTGTTATGATCCCATTGATTCTTTTGAAATATCCCTTTTTGATGATGCTTGTTATGCTTGTGGCCAAGATGCCAATATGAATTATGCTTATGGAGATGAACTTGCTATAGTTCCTTATGTTAAACATGAAATTGTTGCTATTGCACCCACACATGATAGTCTGATTATCTTTTTGAATTCTCCCGACTACACTATATCAAAGAAGTTTGTCCTTATTAAGGATTATATTGATGGGTTGCGTTTTACTACTACACATGATGATTTTGATAGATATAATATGCATGTGATTTTTGCTCCTACTTGCAATTATTATGAGAGAGGAACTACATCTCCGCCTCTCCATGTTTCCAATATGATAAAATTGCAAGAAACTGTTTATACTATGCATTGGCCTTTACTATGTGTGCATGAATTGTTCTTTTATGACATGTCGATGCATAGGAAGAGAGTTAGACTTCGTTGTTGCATGATATATGTTACTTTGTGCTCACTACTATATCACAAATCATTACTAATTAAAATTGGCTTTGATATACCTTGGGATCCGGGTGGATCCATTACTTGAGCGCTATATGCCTAGCTTAATGGCTTTAAACAAAGCGCTGTCAGGGAGATAACCCGGAAGTTTTAGAGAGTCATTTATTTCTATTCTGTGCTTTTATAAAGTTTAAAAACAAGAATAATGTGCCAAGATTTGCCTTTAAGATGTTTACATTGCTTGTTGGTTTGTGCGGTGCAAGACAGAAACTTTGGCTGTAGTGCATGATTTTACATTTTTTTACTGGAACGTCAAATGGTTATGAAACCTTTTGTACTGTCTTTCTATACAAATTGTTTATTTTTCCTATTTTTCAGAATTTTTGGAGTACTAGAAGTACGGTGAATGTTCAGATTATTACATACTGTCTTGTTTAAGACAGATTCTATTTTTGATGCATAGTTTGCTTGTTTTGATGAAACTATCGATTTCTATTAGTGGATTAAGCCATGGAAAAGTTATATTACAGTAGCTACAGTGCAAAAACAAAATATGAATTGGTTTGCAACAGTACTTAGAGTAGTGATTTGCTTTATTATACTAACGGATCTTACCGAGCTTTCTGTTGAGTTTTGTGTGGATAAAGTGATCAAAGATCGAGGAAGTCTCGATATGAGGAGAAGGAGGTGTAACGCCCCGGATGTAACTTACCATATTTGTACTCCAACTCTTGCCATTTTCGGCTCTAAGTTATGAGATTTCCCCGTGGTTGGGTTTTGTCTTTGTTTTGCATTTTGTCCATGTCATGCATTGCATATCATGTCATCATGTGCATCTCATTTGCATACGTGTTCGTCTCATGCATCCGAGCATTTTCCCCGTTGTCCGTTTTGCAATCCGACACTCCTACGTCCTCCGGCGCCCCCTTTTGTCTCTTTTCGTGAGCGGGTGCTAAACGTTATTAGAATGGACCAAGATTTGCCAAGCGGCCTTGGTACACCACCGGTAGACCGCCTGTCAAGTTTCATGCCATTTGGAGTCCGTTTGATACTCCAACAGTTAACCGGGGAACCGTAAAGGCCTCGTGTGTGTTGCAGCCCAACACCCCTTCAAAGTGGCCCAATAACCCATCTAAACCCTCTCCATCCTCTCGGCCGTTCGATCACGATCACGTGGCCGAAAACCGCACCTCATTTGGACTCTCCTAGCTCCCTCTACCTATAAATATGTGCCCCTCCTGAAATTTTCGCGCAGTCGAACCCTAACCTAGCCCCTCTCCGCCGCCGGACACGTCCGGGCGCAGCCGGACGCGTCCGCCACTGCCACGTGGCACCCGGCAACCGCGGGCACCGGCGGCCCGCCAGGCCCGCGGCCGGCCCCCGAGCCCGCGCTCCCGTCGCCCCGCCGCCTGATCTCCCCGCCGCCTCGCCTCGCCGCCTTCGCACGCCGGCGACCCGCGCCACCGTGGTCTGCCGCTCCGGCCGCCGCCTCCTCCTCGCGTCGCCTCGCCGCCGCGGTCACCTCTCCTCCGCCGCACGCCGCCCCGCCGGATCCGGCGACCTCCAACCTCCCCCGCTCTTCCGGCCACTTCCCCGGCGAGCTCCGGCCACCGCAGACGAAGATTCCGGCAATCCTCGAAAAGCGCGTCCGAAACCCTAGATCTGTTTCGGAGGTGATATTTTCGTCTAAGTCCCTTAATTCATACATTCTGGAGCCCTGTTCATCGCATCGTAACTCCTCATCTGTAGCTCCGTTTTGTGCGTGTGAGATATCAAAATGTTTATCTGGATGTGCCCTGCATTTTGTTCCATTATGCCATGCTTGTTTGAGTCCATCTTGATGCCCAAATTATTGATGCAAGATTGCTATAAAATGTTAGTTCATGTTTCTTAGCAGAGTATGAGCATTTTTCATTTTTGCTACATTTATTGTGTGCTGCATATGGACTTGAGCTCTACATGTGTTTTGGGCTATGTCATGCCATCTTTACAGGGGTGTATACCATGTATTTTTGTGATCAATGTGGTGACTAGCACAGGCATGCAAAGTAGCTCTCGTGATATTGCTGATTTCATAGACTTAGAATTTCACTAAGTCATTGCTCTGCTGTTATTTTTATGCCATGTGTTCATGTTGCTACAGAGAGATCCATGCTTCTCTTGAGTATGTTCAGTAAGGAGGATTTTGACATATGGTTATGCTCTATCCATCCATGTCCCTGTTTGCATTTATGGAGTGACCTAGCATGACTCAATCTTGCTCTACTTTTGCTATAAAATGTTTCTGGAAGATTGTTTACGTGTTAATTAATTTTGCCAAGGTTGTTCTAGTTGATCCATGCATGCTATGAGATTGTTCTTGCCATGGTTAGCTTCATGAACATGTCTTCTTGCTTTTGCTATGCTTATCTTGTCATGCAATGCCTTGTGTTGAGTGAATCGAGCTCGCAAAGATGCCTTCGTAACTCTGTTTTTTGCCATGTCCAGTTTTCTGCCAAGTCTGAATCTGTTAACGAAACTTGCTATGTTTACATGGGTGCCATCATATTTTCTGTGCCCTTTTGGCTTATGGTCAGTAAGGGACTTTTGTTCTATGCTTTGAGTAGATTCATGCCATGCCTTTGCTTGCTATGATATGTTCCTTTAGCATGTTGTTATCTTGCTCTAAAAATTGCTTCCTGATGTTAATTCCTGGCATGTTAGTATTTTCACTAAGTCTGTGATGCTGATATCTTTTGCACTTTTGTCATGCTTGTTTGAACCTGCTCTTGTGTGATTTAGCCGTATCTCAGTGTTCATCTTTTGTCAAGCATCTTGAGTAGATCACTGCCATGTTCTTTGTTGCTATGTTGGAGTGCAGTAGCTTAGTTTCTTGTTGCATTCTAGATGGCATCGTGCTGTTAATCGCAGAATTGTGCCATCCTTGTTTTGCTTGCCATTTGCAAACCGTGCATCCGATTCCGGTGATCTTTATATCGATTTCGACCGAAATCAACTCATCTTTTCAGTGGAGCACTTGGTTTGCCAAGTTGATGCCTGGTTCAATCTTTTCCTTCCGAAGCACGCATATGCATTGCATATCACATCCTGCATATCATGCCATATTTTGCATCATGTTGCTTGCGCATTGCACCATGGTTGATTGTGGTTTCCTTTGCTTGTGTTCTTGCCTTGGGTAGAGCCAGGAGACGAGTTGTTGAGGAACCCGTTGAGTACGCTTACGAGGATCAAGCTTTCGTCAACTCGGAGAACTTTGCAGGCAAGATGACCATACCCTCGAAATCACTTCTATCTTTGCTTGCTAGTTGCTCGCTCTATTGCTATGTCGCGATACCTACCACTTGCTTTATCATGCCTCCCATATTGCCATGTCAAGCCTCTAACCCACCTTTCCTAGCATACCGTTGTTTGGCTATGTTACCGCTTTGCTCAACACCTCTATAGCATTGCTAGTTGCAGGTGAAGATGGAGTTTGTTATTTGTTGGAACATGATTATTGTTGGGATATCATTATTATATCTTGTTTACTTTAATGCACCTATATACTTGGTAAAGGATGGAAGGCTCGGCCTTATGCCTGGTGTTTTGTTCCACTCTTGCCGCCCTAGTTTTCGTCATACCGGTGCTATGTTCCTTGATTTTGCATTCCTTACGCGGTTGGGTTATAATGGGAACCCCTTGACAGTTCGCCTTGAATAAAAATCCTCCAGCAAGGCCCAACCTTGGTTTTACCATTTGCCACCTAAGCCTTTTTCCCTTGGGTTCCACGGACTCAAGGGTCATCTTTATTTTAAACCCCCCGGGCCAGTGCTCCTCTGAGTGTTGGTCCAAACTAGAGCCCCTTGTAGAGCCACCTCGGGGAAACGTGAGGGTTGGTTTTAGTTGTGCGGATTGCTTATCTGGTGTGCCCTGAGAACGAGATATGTGCAGCTCCTATCGGGATTTTTCGGCACATTCGGGTGGCTTTGCTGGTATTGTTTTACCATTGTCGAAATGTCTTGTAACCGGGATTCCGAGTCTGATCGGGTCATCCTGGGAGAACGAATATCCTTCATTGACCGTGAGAGCTTGTGATGGGCTAAGTTGGGACGCCCCTGCAGGGTTTTGAACTTTTGAAATATGTGTCCGTGGTTATGGGCAGATGGGAATTTATTAATATCCGGTTGTAGAAAACCTCTCACTTAACTTTATTAAAATGAATCAACAGCGTGTGTAGCCGTGATGGTCTCTTTTCGGCGGAGTCCGGGAAGAGAACATGGTCTCGTGTTATGCTTGAACGTAAGTAGTTTCAAGATCACTTCTTGATCTTTATAGCTTCTCGACCGTGCCTTGCTTCTCTTCTCGCTCTCATTTGCGTAATTTAGCCACCCTATATGCTAGTGCTTGTTGCAGC
This sequence comes from Triticum urartu, assembly GCF_003073215.2. Taxonomy (NCBI): domain Eukaryota; kingdom Viridiplantae; phylum Streptophyta; class Magnoliopsida; order Poales; family Poaceae; genus Triticum; species Triticum urartu. The sequence goes on along the minus strand of NC_053025.1, from coordinate 360,035,137 downwards.
TCCACCTCACTACCTTTTCCTACCCTTAAGCTTAAATAGTCTTGATCGTGAGGGTGTGAGATTGCTGAGTCCCCGTGACTCACAGATTACTTCCAAAACCAGATGCAGGTGCAGATGATGTCAGTGCAGGGGACGCGAACGAACTCAAGTGGGAGTTCGACGAAGATTCTGGACGTTACTATGTGTCTTTTTCGGACGATCAGTAGAGGAGCCAAGTTGGGGCGATCGGGGATCTATGCATTTGGGGTTGTCTTTATTTATGTTGGTTTCATAGTCGAACCTTGATTGTATTCTCGATGATGTGATGGTACATTTATGTATTGTGTGAAGTGGCGATTGTAAGCCAACTTGTCGTGGAATTGTCACGGCAGATGTCCTTAGTGTTAGGACTTTAGTCGCGAGGCCAACGCATCTATGTGGTAGCTTGAGAGGGGTTGAGCGGGACGAGAGACGCGATGTTTTACCCAGGTCCGGTCCCTCATGGTGGAGGTAAAAGCCTACATCCTGATTTATTGATATTGATGATGATGGTCACAATTACATGGGTGCTCTAACTCGAGAGCTCTAGACTTGTTTGTCTAACCCTAACTTATCAAACTTGTGGAACTTGTCCCTCTTGGGGTGCCCTGCCCCTCCTTATATATGTTGAAGGGGCGGCTTATATGACTAGTCCTATTAGGATTAGGATTACTCTATTACAAGTGGAGTCCTAGTCTTGCTTCCTTTGTAAGAGAATGTTCCTTATGCGTTCCTCTTAAGCCGGCCTACCATAATGTAAGCTGGCCTTCCTTGAACCGCCTACTGGGCCTCCGGGTCTTGTCGCTCCTCTAACCCACTGGCTGGGTCATTAATGAGACACCTGGCTTGGCCAGGTCATCAGTGAGTGGAGAGATCCGGGCGGGTCACTTAATGAGTTGCCAAGTCAGGGCGGGTCACCAGTGAGTCGCCAAGTCCGGCCGGGTCATACCGCGGGGTATATCCCCGACATTAGCCCCCAGTTTAATTTGGATTTATCCATGTTAAACTAATCCTGCAAAATAAACACAAGAACAAATTTGACAGGTTCTGCTCCGGGTTAAAAATTCCTGTAAACCGGCACCTGATCATCCTGAAGTCCTTGTCATTTCCTTCTTCTAGAAAGTCCGGGTCAATAGGCTAGCTTCATAACAAATTTGCTGATATTGGCTCTTGTAGAAAAATATTATAAGAAATAATCTATTTTAGTCGGCCTTCAATGCTCTGACTTGACAAAAATATTGGTCCTGAAATATTCAACTGATATTCAACCGGCTTAAAGATGTAGATCTTGCCGATTTATGATTGCCAAAATTGTCCAGTTATAAACAAATGATGCCGGGTCATGTAATTGTTGTTGATGCCGGGTTAATCTTATGATGACGCCGGGTCATAAACTTTGCAGATTTCTTCGATGATAATAATATAATACCTGATTTTCTCAAAACTGAGAATTTGAAGTTATTCCTCCCTTATATGCATATCACCTGTAGCCCCCAAGTGCCGGGTTGTCATGCTTGCAGCAACCTGGGACTTGTAATTGCCTTATGCTCATAAAAAATTCAACCAGTGTAGCCCCCAAGGGCCGGGTCTTTATGCAATAATGAGCAGGGACTTTGTAAATATGATCATGTAAACTTGAGCAGCAACGTGTAGCCCCCAAGGGCCGGCCCAGTAAGATATTACTGAGCTGGGACTTTTGCATATTCTTCATTGATAATAACATCATATGATGTAATCTCCACCATAGGGCTTGAACCCACGTCCACAAGTTTAAGAGCTTTGTGCTCTACCAACTGAGTAGTGGATCTTTCAATACAATAGATTAATGCTTGTGTACCTTGAATTTTTGACAGGAGCAATTGATAGCCCCCAAGAGCCGGCTCATTACGATGTGATGAGTCGGGTCTTCAATAAAGTGAGCAAACAATGACTTTACATTAGCCCCCAAGTGCCATGGTGCATGCTGGTAGTGACATGGGACTTGTATATTCGATGTAATCTTGATTTGAACAATGTAGCCCCCAAGGGCCGGGTCGTAAGCCTGCAGCGACTCGGGACTATTTCCTCCATTGTAAAATAAATCATGCCCATTGATAAAAATAATAGCCGTTGCGCTAAAGAGACTTTGAAAACCTCAATCATAACACCGGTTATTGATAATCACAATAGAAATCCAGCCATGTTGGCTATTCAAGATTTGAATAATATAATCCGGTACGAAAACTTCAATCATTCAATATCATCATGAAAATCCAGCCAGTTTTGGCTATTAAAGATTTGAATACCTCATCAGTTAACAAGTAGATCCGGAGTTTAAATACCTAGCGGCTCTTGGCCGATGACGACTTAATGCGCATTCATTGTAAGCCGGAATTTTTGTAACCCGGTGGCCTATAGCCCTTGAGAAAATCAATTTCAGTGATGAGCTTGTACTGAAGCATTTATATAAGTCATAGTTCTGCAAATCCTGCAGAGTTTAAACAACATATGCCCTGACGACTTAACGTCAAGAGCTAGGGCGGGTAATAACCAAATGTAGTCTTACCCTGCACACAAGTAGATCACAGGAAACCTTGGCGGTTTGCCGCAGGGCGGGTCATAATACCTCACATATAACCACTGTGATATTGAATTTGTACTGCCGGTTTACATGACCTGTGCAGTAAGGGTGATAACCCAATCCTTAGAAGCCAATGCTTCCACATAGATGATGATTGTCATAAGCTGGTGACTTATAGTCAAAAGTCAAGCCGGGTTTAAACAAAACTACACTTATATGCTTCAGATATGAGCAAAAAGTATCGAAATCCAAAAGATTGTTTGCAAAAACTTAAACAAAATAAAAATGGAGGTTTCTGATTCGAATACGATCAGTAAACCGTTCCAAAGGGGTTAAGCTAGGATTCAATACGATCATGTAGCCCCTAGTGGCTTTGGCGTTGCGCCGATCAAGAGGGTACCGACAGCTATGTTCTCTTTGGTTCGAATACGACCTATGTTTGAACAGGAAGCCCCCAAATGACCTTGAGAGGTTTGTAACGACCCTGATTCAAATACGATCCAAGTCGGACCCAAAAGGGGTTACGCTATGATTCGGATACGATCAAGAAGCCCCCTAGTGAGTTTGGCTTTGCGCCAATCAAAAGGGTTACGACATCTATGTTCTCTTTGGTTCGAATACGACCTATGTTTGAATAGGAAGCGCCCAAGTGACCATATAAATTATGACATCGCTCCGATCAAGAGGGTACCGACAGCTATGCTCGATGAGCAGGAAGCCCCCAAGTGACCATAATAAGATAAGCCGTAAGGCAGGATACCTATGTTTGAACCGCGCATCATGGCAGCAAGTTCTTTTTGGTAACCTTTAATTTTTCTCAGAACTCAAACTTGCGAGAGATTAATTCTTTTTGAACCGGAACTTTAAACCGGATTTGAGAGCTTCAAAGCTTTGTAAGAGACAAATTTACCTTGAGCCGGATGTTGAACCGGATTTGAGGGTTTCAAAGCTTTGTAAGAGACAAATTTACCTTGAGCCGGATGTTGAACCGGATTTGAGGGTTTCAAAGCTTTACGGGAGAAAGATGTCTCTTGAGCCGGATTTTTAACCGGAATCTTTAATTTGAACCGGCAATTTTCTGACGGCCTTTAAATTTTTATCAATATGGCGGTGGCCTCCGGAACCGAGTTATCCTTCCCTCCAATGATCTGGAGTTCCCGAGTCATGTCATTGTAGCCCCCCGAGTCTTAAGACTACTCGAGGAGTTGGTTTGAGACTCTCCATATTTGATCGTGATGTAAACCAGTATGAGTCAGTCAACAGCTCGGTGAAATAACTTTTCCTGCACTGGAGAACTTGCAAACCAGAGTAATCGCTCTTCTAAAGAAAAGCAATACATAATATAAAAATATACTGGATGGATTTCACCTGATATGTTAAACCGGAAATTATCCATTATGGAGTTGATGATCACCATGGCGAAACTAAAATCAAGCACGACCGAGTCGGCCGCAGGAGTAGATAAATGAGCCGGCCGCGGCGTTGTAAGCCGGTGCGGACGAGTAAGTTGTCCTCCTCGTTGTAAGCAGGCGTGGTCGCGAGAGACGGCTAAGGCGTTATAAGCCGGCGCGGTCGCGAGAGACGGCCACGCGTTGTAAGACAGTGCGGGAGTCCGTTGAGTAACGACGACCACCTGATTTGTTTGGACGACGGATGATCTGTTTATCGTGACAGAGGTGGCTCAGGCAGACTAGCGACTCAATATAGTTCCGGCGGCTCAAGCAGACCGGCAACTTAATATAACCCCGGCAGCACAAAGCGGCAAGGGCGGCTCAACGTGGCTCCGGCGGGTTGATGTAGATTAAGCTGCATGGGGGCGGCTCAACAGGGCGGCTCACCACCGCAGGGGCGGCTCAACGCAGCCTCAGCGGCTCAATAAACGCCAGTGCAAAATTGATGTTGGCGTGCACCTTATGCGACACCTGAAAAAAATATCACAGACCAATGTAATTGTTCTTAAACAATTTAATGTGTATATTAAAAATAGATAGAAAAAATAGCACCTGGTAGTATCATGTAGTGGACGTAGCCAACTAGTATTAGTGCTTTTGTAGCAACCGTGGTAGCACTAGCCGCCAAGGGGTACATCACCCATGATCTCACGTGGTGGAAATAACATCAGTGGTTGATGTGACTTTGTTTTGATCAACGTGGAAGCAACACTTGAGGACGAAGTAATAATTGCTGATCACAAACCATTACGTACTCCTCGAGATTTGTCTTGCAAAGCACTAAGATGTACAATCTCCTCTTGACACTGCTTACAAAATTCTTCTTTCATTTCTTCAAAATCCCCATTACTGATCTGAGCTCATCCTTTAAACTGACTAATTTGCTGAAAAATTATATACTCCAGTCTCCTTTGTCTGCAGCAGAGGCAAACCCGGCTCAAAACGGACCGCGGCGGCTCAGTAAGCGCGAGCGGCGGGTTACAGCAACTTGGAGTCGTGCGACGCGGGAGACGGCGCAGGGCCGGACATGGCCGCGGTTGCTGTAGCTCGAGGGCAGCGCGAAGTGAGGCGCCTGGCCCGAGGCCAAGGAGAGACCCAGTAATGGTGAGGATAAACCACGGCGGGTTAGCACAACGGCTCAAGCTAGCGACTTAAAGGCCGCGGGCGGGTCTCGGCCGTGGAGGCAGCAGGCGCTGGTGGCTCACGGACGTGAGAGGAGGTTCGGGGCCGGCGCGCTATCTTGCCGGAGGAGAGGGCGATGCAGGTGCGCTGCAGTGGAAAAGGCGGCGCTCAGTACGGAGGTCAGGCCGGTCTGAAATGGCCGTTTGACCCGGCGGCCGCGGCAGACCGGAGGACTTTTGCAGATCATGCTAACTTTGGCAGACGAGGGCGGCGACTCAAACTCCCCGGCGAGGTCCAGCTGCTGTGGCACCGCGGCTCAAAGCAGCAACAAGGGCGGAGGCGCTCGGACGGCGCCGCGACACCGGAGCAGCAGGAGGCGTTCATCAGCACGAGGGACGGCGGCGGCGCAAGTGAGCCGGGCGGATGAGCAGGAGTCACGCCGGCGGCTCACAGCAGAAGCAAAGCAAGGCCGCAGGAACGACGGCTCGCTGCAGTGCCGGCGGTTTGGAAGCGCGATCCCGCGACAGCAGAGGCGCAGTCAACGAGACCGGTCGCAGGAGAGGTCCAAGCCTGTGGACCATCCATGTCCGGGTCGTTGGGCAAAATCGCTTGACCAACCAGTCAATTGGAAAACTGATTCAATAGTACTCAACAGTATTAATCTTCATTGCGTACTATTGGGAATATCTTAACATTGATTTGTCCTTCACGTTTAAAGTAATAGGAGCAACCATTAGCCCTTCAGGACTCGTAGCTTGGGACTTCTCTATGCTGAATAGCAACAGCCTGGCCAATTGGATCATTGCCTGAATACACAGTAGCAATCGGACACGGCCACCGATCCTGCAATGGAAACCGCTAACGGCTTTGGCAGACTGCCACAGTAGTTTGGCTTCGGCGGAAAAAATCTCCCCTCAATCTCGGCGATTTACGGTGCTTGCGCTCAGGCAGCCCTGATTTCTTTTAATATTCAGATATTAAACACGCCGTTTTGACTGTTCGTCATGGAGACGATGTAGATACTTCCCAACCGGTTCTTCTTCATCTAAAAAATTGCCAACTTCTTGATTCTCGAGAAAGATCCCTTTAAGAACTCATCACCACCGTGCGCAAGCCCCACGGTGGACGCCAACTGTCGTGGAATTGTCACGGCAGATGTCCTTAGTGTTACGACTTTAGTCGCGAGGCCAACGCATCTATGTGGTAACTTGAGAGGGGTTGAGCAGGACGAGAGACGCGATGTTTTACTCAGGTTCGGCCCCTCACGGTGAAGGTAAAAGCCTACATCCTGCTTTATTGATATTGATGATGGTCACAATTATACGGGTGCTCTAACTCGAGAGCTCTAGACTTGTTTGTCTAACCCTAACTTATCAAACTTGTGGAACTTGTCCCTCTTGGGGTGCCCTGCCCCTCCTTATATATGTTGAAGGGGCGGCTTATATGACTAGTCCTATTAGGATTAGGATTACTCTATTACAAGTGGAGTCCTAGTCTTACTTCCTTTGTAAGAGAATGTTCCTTATGCTTTCCTCTTAAGCCGGCCTACCATAACGTAAGCCGGCCTTCCTTGAACCGCCTACTGGACCTCCGGGTCTTGTCGCTCCTCTAACCCACTGACTGGGTCATTAATGAGACACCTGGCTTGGCCGGGTCATCAGTGAGTGGAGAGATCCGGGCGGGTCACTTAATGAGTCGCCAAGTCAGGGCGGGTCACCAGTGAGTCGCCAAGTCCGGTCGGGTCATACATCCGGCCGGGTCAAACCGTGGGGTATATCCCCGACACAACTCTTTATCCCTTTCTTACTCAGTACATGGGATGTGTAAAGATTACCCCTCTTGCGACATGCCTACTATGCGGTTATGCCTCTAAGTCATGCTCCGACACGTGGGAGATATAGCCGCATCGTGTGTGTTACAGGAGGAGAGACAAGAGCTCAAGCTTGGGGATGCCCAAGGAACCCCAAGTAAATATAAGGAGATTCAAGCGTCTAAGCTTGAGGATGCCCTGGAAGGCATCCCATCTTTCTTCAACATGTATCGGTATGTTTTCAGATTCGTTTCGTTCATGTGATATGTGCAAATCTTGGAGCGTCTTTTGCATTTAGTTTTCACTTTTCTTTTATGCACCATGCTGGTATGAGATAGTCCATGGTTGATTTATAGAATGCTCTTTGCACTTCACTTATATTTTTTGAGTATGGCTTTATAGAATGCTTCATGTGCTTCACTTATATCATTTGAAGTTTGGATTGCCTATTTCTCTTCACATAGAAAACCACCATTTGTAGAATGCTCTTTTGCTTCACTTATATTTTTTTTAGAGCATGGGCATATCTTTTGTAGAAAGAATTGAACTCTCTTGCTTCACTTATATCTATTTAGAGAGATGCTAGGAATTGGTCATTCGCATGGTTAGTCATAAAATCCTACATAAAACTTGTATATCACTGAATATGATATGTTTGATTCCTTGCAATAGTTTTGCAATATAAAGATGGTCATATCAGAGTCATGCTACTGGGTAGTTGTGGATTGTAGAAATACTTGTGTTGAAATTTGTGATTCCCGTAGCATGCACGTATGGTGAACCGTTATATAACGAAGTTGAAGCATGAGGTATTTATTGATTGTCTTCCTTATGAGTGGCGGTCGGGGATGATCGATGGTATTTTCCTACCAATATATCCCCCTAAGAGCATGCGCGTAGTACTTTGTTTCGATGACTAATAGATTTTTGCAATAAGTATGTGAGTTTTTATCACTAATATTGAGTCCATGGATTATACTCACTCTCACCCTTCCATCATTGCTAGCCTCTTTGGTACCGTGCATTGCCCTTTCTCACCTCGAGAGTTGGTGCAAACTTCGCCGGTGCATCCAAACCCCGTGATACGATACGCTCTATCACACATAAGCCTCCTTATGTCTTCCTCAAAACAGCCACCATACCTACCTATCATGCCATTTTCATAGCCATTCCGAGATATATTGCCATGCAACTTCCATCATCATCATATACATGACTTGAGCATTTATTGTCATGTTGCTTTGCATGATCGTAAGATAGCTAGCACGATGTTTTCATGGCTTGTCCGTTTTTTGATGTCATTGCTATGCTAGATCATTGCACATCCCGGTACACCGCCGGAGGCATTCATATAGAGTCATATTCTGGTCTAGTATCGAGTTCTAATATTGAGTTGTAAGTAAATAGAAGTGTGATGATCATAATTATTAGAACATTGTCCCATATGAGGTTATCAAAATAAAAGTGGCCAAAGAAGCCCCAAAAAAGAGAGAGAGGCCAAAGAAGCCTAAAAAAAAGAGAAAAAGAGAAAAAATGAAAAAATAAAAAAATGAGAGAAAAGAGAGAAGGGACAATGTTACTATCCTTTTACCACACTTGTGCTTCAGAGTAGCACCATGTTCTTCATATAGAGAGTCTCTTGAGTTATCACTTTCATATACTAGTGGGAATTTTCATTATAGAACTTGGCTTGTATATTCCAACGATGGGCTTCCTCAAATGCCCTAGGTCTTCATGAGCAAGCAAGTTGGATGCACACCCACTTAGTTTCAGTTTGAGCTTTCATACACTTATAGCTCTAGTGCATCTGTTGCATGGCAATCCCTACTCCTCGCATTGACATCAATTGATGGGCATCTCCATAGCCCTGGTCACGTCGATGTGAGACTTTCTCCCTTTTTGTCTTCTCCACACAACCTCCACCATCATATTCTATTCCACCTATAGTGCTATATCCATGGCTCACGCTCATGTATTGCGTGAAAGTTGAAAAGGTTTGAGAACGTCAAAAGTATGAAATGATTGTTTGGCTTGTCATCAGGGTTGTGCATGATTTGAATATTTTGTGTGGTGAAGATGGAGCATAACCAGACCATATGATTTTGTAGGGATAACTTTCTTTGGCCATGTTATTTTGAAAATACATGATTGCTTTATTAGTATGCTTGAAGTATTATTGTCTTAATGTCAAATGATAGACTATTGCTTTGAATCACTCGTGTCTTAATATTCATGTCATGATTAGATTACATGATCAAGATTATGATAGGTAGCATTCCACATCAAAATTATCTTTTTTATCATTTACCTACTCGAGGACGAGCAGGAATTAAGCTTAGGGATGCTGATACGTCTCTGTCGTATCTATAATTTTTGATTGTTCCATGCCAATATTATACAACTTTCATATACTTTTGGCAACTTTTTATACTATTTTTTGGGACTAACATATTGATCCAGTGACCAGTGTTAGTTCCTATTTGATGCATGTTTTTTGTTTCGCGGAAAATCTATATCAAATGGAGTCCAAACGGGATGAAAACTAACGGAGATTTTTTTTGGGGTATATGTGATTTTTGGGAAGAAGAACCAACACGAGACGATGCCCGAGGGGGCCACGAGGCAGGGGGCGCACCCTGGGCCCTCGTGGCCACCCCATAAGGCGGTTGGTTCCCTTCTTTCGCCACAAGAAAACCAATATCCGGATAAAAATCATGTTAAAATACCAGCCCAATCGGAGTTACGGATCTCCGGGAATATAAGAAACGGTGAAAGGCCAGAATCTGAAACGCGGAAACAGAGAGAGACAGAGAGACAAGTCCAATCTCGGAGGGGCTCTTGCCCCTCCCATGCCATGGAAGCCAAGGACCAGAGGGGAAACCCTTCTCCCATCTAGGGAGAAGATCAAGGAAGAAGAATATGAAGGGTGGCCCTCTCCCCCTCTCTTCCGGTGGCGTCAGAACGCCGCCGAGGCCATCATCATCACCACAATCTACACCAACACCTCTGTCATCTTCACCAACATCTTCATCACCTTCCCCCATCTATCTACAGCAGTCCACTCTCCCGCAACCCGTTGTACCCTCTACTTGAACATGGTGCTTTATGCTTCATATTATTACCAATGATGTGTTGCCATCCTACGATGTCTGAGTAGATTTCCGTTGTCCTATCGGTAATTGGTGAATTGCTATGATTGGTTTAACTTTCTTGTGGTTATGTTGTTATCCTTTGGTGCCCATCATATGAGCGCGCGCGTGGATCACACCATAGGGTTAGTTGTATGTTGATAGGACTATGTATTGGAGGACAAGAGTGACAGAAGCCTCAACCTAGCATAGAAATTGATGCATACGGGATTGAAGGGGGACCATTATATCTTAATGCTATGGTTGGGTTTTACCTTAATGAACGTTAGTAGTTGCGGATGCTTGATAATAGTTCCAATCATAAGTTCTTAGAATTCCAAGTCAGGGATGACATGCTAGTAGTGGCCTCTCCCACATAAAACTTGATATAGGTCTAGTAAAGTAGTCAATTGCTTAGGGACAATTTCGCAACTCCTACCACCACTTTTCCACACTCGATATGCTAACTTTATTGCTTCTTTACTTAAAATAGCCCCTAGTTTTTATTTACATGCTCTTTATATTCTTGCAAACCTATCCCGTTACACCTACAAAGTACTTCTAGTTTTATACTTGTTCTAGGTAAAGCGAATGTCAAGCGTGCGTAGAGTTGTATCATTGGGTTCTACCTTTAGGGAATATTTGTTCTACCTTTAGCTCCTCATTGGGTTCGACACTCTTACTTATCGAAAGAGGCTACAATTGATACCCTATACTTGTGGGTTATCAGTGAGCTTGGGGCGAAGAAGTCTTGGCCTTCATGTGTTCTTGTTCCGCCTTGAGAGCACCAATGTAGAGGTCCTCGAGGGACTTGTAGTTCTCATAGAAGATAGTCTTGGAGATATCCTTGTTCAATCCCATCATGAAGTGGAACTTCATCCAAACGGGGTCGTACATGCTGGCTCGTCGCAAGGATTCCTTCATCTCCTTGAAGTACTTGTCGAGGGACTTGGATTCTTGTATGGTGTTCTCCAATTGGCGTTGAAGTTGTTCCGTGTAGGTTGGAGGCATGAACTCTCGCCACATAGCTTTCTTCGTCTTGGGCCATCTCATGCCATAGGTCTCCGAAGGTGTGTGAAGCCACCATGTCGACGCGTAGTCGTGGAAGTTTCTTGTGGCACACTTCACTTGCTCTTCGGGAGGAACTTGATGTAGCTTGAGGTAGTCGTCCATCAGGCGCTCCCACTCGAGATACTCCTCGGGTTCTTGAGTCCCATAGAAAGGAATCTTGTGACCGGTGTCGAGGTCGTAGTAGCTCGTGGAAGTCGCGGACTTGAGCTTAGGGAGCTTCTCTTGAGAGTAGTCTTAGGGTGCTAGTTGGCGAAGATGTCGTATGTCCGTAGGCGAAGATGCCTTGAAGTCGCTTGGTGAAGATGCCAAAGGAGATGGTGAAGTCGTAGAGTGGTGGTTGGTGTTGAGCTCTTGACCTTCACGTTCTTGTCGGTGGTGGTGTCGATGCTGATGTGACCTTGCCGGAGATGGTAGCTCGGAAGCATGTGCACTTGAGCATCTTCTCGAAGATGAGGAAGATCTCTTGTAGGACTTGATGAGGGTCTTGATCTCTTCCACTAGAGCTTGCATCTTGGCATCGGTGGAGTTTTTCGTGGCATCGAACTCGTCGTTGTTGTTGTAGACCGAAGGTGAAATGCCTTGCCTATCCATCACAAGACTCGAGCAAATGTGAGTGGGAGAAAGAGAAGAACTAGACCAAATGTACCTTAACCAATGTTGAAGATGGATCAATGATCACTCAAATAATGTAACAAGGAAATAGCACAATTGGTACCGAATCTTGTCAATTCTCACACCTACACAAGTAAGGCTTATGGAGTAGCTTGGTGAGGATAGTGGCACAAAAATTTCATGCAAAATGTTAGCAAGAGTCAATAATGTTGAAAGAGATTCACAAATTCGCAAGTGAAATAAGTAGACCAATAGCAATGAATGGCACACGGAAACACACACACGGATAGATAAATGGGGTCGTGCAACCAAGGAATGAGCATAAAATGTGGAATCCACGGAAAACGCTCGTGGTGCACAACTCAGGAGAGACGCTAGCACGATTTCTCAATAGGCGGATACGACACTTGTGCACAACCTATAAGATGCAAAATTTATCAACTTTCTATCCCAAGTATGCTATGTATGTATGATGTTCCGGTGGTACGATCCAAGATGATCGGATATGTCAATCCTATATGCAATGTGGCGATGCTATGGCTATTGGTTACAAGCTCTTTGTTTTTCTCTTTGCTTAAAAGCTTATTCTTTTTTTATATGGCCACAATGCGAAATGCACAAACCAAGATAGCAATTGTGTATATACGGGAACAATCTTGTGACACAAGGGATGATACGATACCAAGATTATACCAATATGATATGGTATGTATGCAATGGGAGGTGTAGATCAATGATCACTAATGTTCAGAAGTAACGTTGCCGGCGATACTCAATGTCTAGTCTCGATAGGCAAGTGACGCAAAATGGCTAGGGGTTATCAATACTATGGAAAAAAGAATGTACATTGATGGAATACCACAATACCAAGATGATATAGAGGTTACCATCTTGCTTACAGTTAGGGTGTCAAAATGGTGAAGTGGCCATTGTTGATGACGAATCTGTGGAGATGATGAGAGGCGGTGCTCTTGATTTAGAACTGTTCCTAATTAGCCGAAACACCTTAGGAAGCGGAAAAACCACGAACTCAAAATCTCAAATGTCAAATGTCAAATGGTGGTAGCGAAATGCGGTGGTGGTTTTGCGGAAGCTCAATGGGATTGCGGAAATGCAATGATGGGTTTTGGAGTATGCAATGCGAAAGTATAGGTTATGGTGTTGGACTATACATGGTTTTGGAGTTTAAGTCACCGTCCCTAAGTAGCCGAAACACCTAAGGAGACACAAACCACAACTCGGACAAGCTCAAACAAAATTGGGTTAAGTTGAGGTGGAGGAAGTGTATGGTGGGCAAGGTTATACGGTAGTTATGGTGGAGGTTGATGAAGAAGTAACCGTTCCTAAGTAGCCGAAACACCTTAGGAGACTCAAATCACTACTCAAGCAACCGCAAATGCAATGGGGATCAAAATGGGTTAGGTTGCGAAAAGCTATGGTGGTATTGCGGATGATATGGTGGAAGGCCTAGGCAAAGATGCCCCGAAGTTCCAAAAAATTTATGGAGTCAAATGGTGCTGAAACCAATCTGAGGACCTCGGGCACGTCGATAGCTTCAAAACGAGCCAAAGAACACTCAAATCGGAGTTCGGAGCGAAAAGTTATGATGAAAACGGTGAAAGAGGCTGATGCTGAAATTTCAGGGAAACTTTCTGGTTAGGCCGGAAGTTCCGGGCCTAGGGCCGGAAGTTTCGGGGGGTGGCTGAAAGTTCTGGGGGTCGCGGAAAAAGTGCGGGGAGTCTGGAGATTTTTGGGGTAAACTTTCTGTTTAGCCCGGAAGTTTCAAGGTAAGGACGGAAGTTCCGAGGGAGTCTGGAAGTTCCGGGGTCATGGAAATTCTTTCAGGACAAACCCTAAATTCCATATCTGAGAACGGGGGCGGAAAAACTCGATTTCAGGGTCAAAATTGGGAAGAGTTCATGGATGGAAATGGGGGAAAAGATGGGCAAGGCTAGATCCACACAATGAATCCATGGATCAAAATCAACAAAATATCATCCAAACCAACAAATCACAAAAAATGGGGGTTATTTTTGGTGGGAATTTTCGAATTTAGGAAGAAATCAAACAAAACAAGGCTACAAACGGAGGGGGAAGACTCCAAATTCATGATCAACGTGGCTCATGATACCAAGATTATGTAGGGTAGAACCCTAGGGCCCGATCTTTCATGAAATGGAGGGGTCCCGCGAAGAACACGAGGGGAAACGCGAGGGAAATCACGAGAGGAAACACTCAAATCAACAAGAAACAATCACACATGTGCTAGATCCTCGAAACACAAAGAGATACACAAGCCATGGTTAACAAAGGATGATACATAGAGTAACTAGTTCATCTCCGTGAGGAGGTCTTGAGAGGTCTTCTCGTGAAGGGGTCTTGAATCCAAGGTGGATCTTCTCCGTAGAGGCTGCAGTCTCTCTCGATGGAGTAGATTCGGATGGATGAGCAAAGCTCTATCTCAAATGAGATAAACCTATGCTAACCCTAGAATGGAGGAGGGGTGAGTATATATAGTGGTAGCCACAAAGGGGTAAGTGAGGGGAGAAAGGGTACATGGCCTCGGGTTGAGTCTCTGCGCGCAGGTAGGGCCGAAAGTTTCGGGGACGGCTGGAAGGTCCAGGCGCCGGGGGTTCCAGGTGAGGGTTCGGCCAGGGTCTGGGCTATCTAGAGAGTTGGCAGACTCTCGGACGGCTTCCATGCGTCGGGGCCGAAAGTTCCAAGATGGCCGGAAGTTCCGGGCCGGAACCCGGCCTCTCCAGAAGCTTGTCCATGCTTCTTCTTCCTTCTCTTCCATGCTTCACTTGCGGATGGTGTAGTTGTTCCTTGGCGCTTGCACTCCTCCTCGACATTCATGAAGCTCCAACAATACCTATGCATGCACGATGGAGGGTCAAGTAGTATACCATCCTCGAAGGGGTCAAGTGAGCACGTGTAAAGGAGAGGATTCACCTTTATGTATGTGAAGTAGATGTCGCATGTGTCACTTGCCGAATGAACTCTTCACATGGTGATGTCCATAGGATGCTCCGCATCACCTTAGGAGCTTCTTCAAATGAATCAATCTCTTCCTGAAGCTTGTCCTTGCCTTTTAGCTTGTGGTCTTGTGGTGGAAGATCATCTTGAGCTTGTGTTCCCTTGAAAGAAGTGGGGTCATACTTCTCTTGTTGAGGAACAAACTTTGTCTTGGGGTATTGATCTTCTTCATGCTCAACTACATTGGCATTGAACTTTCATTCAAAACCAACACCTTGATTCTTCCGGTGCCTTCCTTGCTTGCGTACAATTTCCTCAAATTGCTTACTTACGGCAAGGCTCTTGTAAACACCTTTCTCTATAATTCCCTTCAATAAGTTATTTTCTTTCTCAAGTGTAACTTGGCTAACAGAATCATTAGTGGAATCAAGAGAACTACTAGAAGCAACAATATTGGATTTAACATGATTATTGTTACTACTAGAGGAAGAATCTTTCTTGCTCTTATTGCTAGATTTTACTTGTGGCATATAAGTAGACAAGAGGAGACATTTGGCAAGATTATAAGAACTGTTCTTTCGAATATCATCATTGATAGCTTTTAGGAACTCATGCTCTTGCTCTAAATTTAGCTTCTCGAAGCGTAGCTTCTCATGAATCCTTAGGAGCTATCTGTGATCATCTAGAGTTGTTTCATGAGCTAACTTAAGAGTGTTTAGTTCTTTAGTTAGACACTCAATCTCCTTATTATCGTTTTCATTCGTTTCATCTTGATTAGCATGATTACTATCAAGTTCATCATAGTTTTCATCACTAGTGTTGTCAACAAGTAAATCATCATCATCTAGCAAATCATCTTCATCACTATTAAAATCAACATACTTGGAGTGTGATACCTTAGGGCCTTTAGCCCTGAAGCATCTCCAATTCCTTCATTTGGTGAGTCAAATATATCGTAGGAGTTGGGTGACACAAGTTCAAGACCAGAAACACCTTCATCTTGAGTACCTTCGGAGTCGGTGAAGGAAATATGCCCTAGAGGCAATAATAAAGTTATTATTTATTTCCTTATTTCATGATAAATGTTTATTATTCATGCTAGAATTGTATTAACCGGAAACATAATACATGTGTGAATACATAGACAAACAGAGTGTCACTAGTATGCCTCTACTTGACTAGCTCGTTAATCAAAGATGGTTATGTTTCCTAACCATAGACAAAGAGTTGTTATTTTATTAACGGGATCACATCATTAGGAGAATGATGTGATTGACATGACCCATTCCGTTAGCTTAGCACTCGATCGTTTAGTATGTTGCTATTGCTTTCTTCATGACTTATACATGTTCCTATGCCTATGAGATTATGCAACTCCCGTTTACCGGAGGAACACTTTGTGTGCTACCAAACGTCACAACGTAACTGGGTGATTATAAAGGAGCTCTACAGGTGTCTCCAAAGGTACATGTTGGGTTGGCGTATTTCGAGATTAGGATTTGTCACTCCGATTGTCCGAGAGGTATCTCTGGGCCCTCTCGGTAATGCACATCACATAAGCCTTGCAAGCATTGCAACTAATGAGTTAGTTGCGAGATGATGTATTACGGAACGAGTAAAGAGACTTGTCGGTAACGAGATTGAACTAGGTATTGAGATACCGACGATCGAATCTCGGGCAAGTAACATACCGATGACAAAGGGAACAACGTATGTTGTTATGCGGTCTGACCGATAAAGATCTTCGTAGAATATGTAGGAGCCAATATGAGCATCCAGGTTCCGCTATTGGTTATTGACCGGAGACGTGTCTCGGTCATGTCTACATTGTTCTCGAACCCGTAGGGTCCGCATGCTTAAGGTTTCGATGATAGTTATATTATGAGTTTATGATTTTTGATGTACCGAAGTTAGTTCGGAGTCCCGAATGTGATCACGGACATAACGAGGAGTCTCGAAATGGTCGAGACATAAAGATTGATATATTGGACGGCTATATTCGGACACCGGAAGTGTTCCGGGTGATTTCGGAGAAAATCGGAGAGCCGGAGGGTTACCGGAACCCCACCGGGAGAAGTAATGGGCCATATGGGCCTTAGTGGAGATAGAGAGGGGCAGCCAGGATGGGCCGCGCGCCTCCTCCCCCCTGGTCTGAATTGGACTAGGAGAGGAGGGGGGGCACCCCCCTTTCCTTCTCCCTCCCCACTTCCTTCCCCCTCCTAGTAGGAGTCCTACTCCTACTAGGAGGAGGACTCCTCCTTGGTGCGCCTATAGGGCCGGCCGGCCTCCTCCCCTTGCTCCTTTATATACGGGGGCAGGGGCACCCCTAGACACAAGTTGATCCACGTGATCATATTCTTAGCCGTGTGCGGTGCCCCCTTCCACCATAATCCTCGATAATATTGTAGCGGTGCTTAGGTGAAGCTCTGCGACGGTAGTACATCAAGATCGTCACCACGCCATTGTGCTGACGGAACTCTTCCCCAACACTTTGCTGGATCGGAGTCCGGGGATCGTCATCAAGCTGAACGTGTGCTAAAACTCAGAGGTGCCATAGTTTCGGTGCTTGATCGGTCGGGCCGTGAAGATGTACGACTACATCAACCGCGTTGTGCTAACGCTTCCGCTATCGGTCTACAGGGGTACGTAGATCACACTCTCCCCTCTCATTGCTATGCATCACCATGATCTTGCGTGTGCGTAGGAAATTTTTTGAAATTACTACATTCCCCAACAGTGGCATCCGAGCCTAGGTTTTATGTGTTGATGTTATATGCACGAGTAGAACACAAGTGAGTTGTGGGCGATATAAGTCATACTGCTTACCAGCATGTCATACTTTGGTTCGGCGGTATTGTTGGATGAAGTGGCCCGGACCGACATTACGCGTACGCTTACGCGAGACTGGTTCTACCAACGTGCTTTGCACACGGGTGGCTGGCGGGTGTCAGTTTCTCCAACTTTAGTTGAACCGAGTGTGGCTACGCCCGGTCCTTGCGAAGGTTAAAACAGCACCAACTTGACAAACTATTGTTGTGGTTTTTGATGCGTAGGTAAGAACGGTTCTTGCTAAGCCCGTAGCAGCCACGTAAAAACTTGCAACAACAAAGTAGAGGACGTCTAACTTGTTTTTGCAGGGCATGTTGTGATGTGATATGGTCAAGACATGATGAGATATAAGTTGTTGTATGAGATGATCATGTTTTGTTGAAGTTATCGACAACTGGCAAAATCCTTATGGTTGTCTCTCTATTGCATAAGATGCAAGCGTCCAATAATTGCTTTACTTTATCGCTATGCGATAGCAATAGTTACAAGAGCAATTGTTGGCGAGACGACCACGTGACGACACATTGATATAGATCAAGATGATGGAGATCATGGTGTCATGCCGGTGACGATAGAGATCATGACAGTACTTTGGAGATGGAAATCAAAGGCGCAAGATGATGATGGCCATATCATGTCACATATTTTGATT
Organism: Triticum urartu; assembly: GCF_003073215.2. Taxonomy (NCBI): domain Eukaryota; kingdom Viridiplantae; phylum Streptophyta; class Magnoliopsida; order Poales; family Poaceae; genus Triticum; species Triticum urartu. Next base: position 360,016,908 of record NC_053025.1, on the reverse strand, counting down.
GCATATGATGTTTATCTTTTATACATCTTATTTTGCTTAGTTTGACGGTAGCATTTTAAGATGATCTCTCACTAATTATCAAGAAGTGTTCTCCCTGAGTATGCACCGTTGCGAAAGTTCTTCGTGATGAGACACCACGTGATGATCGGGTGTGATAGGCTCTACGTTCAAACACAACGGGTGCAAAACAGTTGCACACACGGAATACTCAGGTTATACTTGACGAGCCGAGCATATACAGATATGGCCTCGGAACACGGAGACCGAAAGGTCGAGCGTGAATCATATAGTAGATATGATCAACATAGTGATGTTCACCAATGAAACTACTCCATCTCACGTGATGATCGGACATGGTTTAGTTGATTTGGATCACGTGATCACTTAGAGGATTAGAGGGATGTCTATCTAAGTGGGAGTTCTTAAGTAATATGATTAATTGAACTTAAATTTATCATGAACTTAGTCCTGGTAGTATTTTGCAAATTATGTTTTAGATCAATAGCTCGCGTTGTTGCTTCCCTGTGTTTATTTTGATATGTTCCTAGAGAAAATTGTGTTGAAAGATGTTAGTAGCAATGATGCGGATTGGATCCGTGATCTGAGGTTTATCCTCATTGCTGCACAGAAGAATTATGTCCTTGATGCACCGCTAGGTGACAGACCTATTGCAGGAGCAGATGCAGACATTATGAACGTTTGGCTAGCTCAATATGATGACTACTTGATAGTTTAGTGCACCATGCTTAATGGCTTAGAATCGGGACTTCAAAGACGTTTTGAACGTCATGGACCATATGAGATGTTCCAGGAGTTGAAGTTAATATTTCAAGCAAATACCCGAGTTGAGAGATATGAAGTCTCCAACAAGTTCTATAGCTAAAAGATGGAGGAGAATCGCTCAACTAGTGAGCATGTGCTCAGATTGTCTGGATACTACAATCGCTTGAATCAAGTGGGAGTTAATCTTCCAGATAAGATCATGATTGACAGAATTCTCTAGTCACCATCACCAAGTTAGTAGAACTTCGTGATGAACTATAATATGCAAGGGATAACAGAAACAACTCCCAAGCTCTTTGTGATGCTGAAATCAACGAAGGTAGAAATCAAGAAAAACATCAAGTGTTGATGGTTGACAAGACCACTAGTTTCAAGAAAAGGGCAAAGGGAAGAAGGGGAACTTCAAGAAGAACGGCAAGCAAGTTGCTGCTCAAGTGAAGAAGCCCAAGTCTGATCCTAAGCCTGAGACTAAGTGCTTCTACTTCAAAGGGACTGGTCACTGGAAGTGGAACTGCCCCAAGTATTTGGCGGATAAGAAGGATGGCAAGGTAAACAAAGGTATATTGGATATACGTGTTATTGATGTGTACTTTACTAGTGTTTATAGCAACCCCTCGGCATTTGATACTGGTTCAGCTGCTAAGAGTAGTAACTCAAAACGGGAGTTGCAGAATAAACAAAAACTAGTAAAGGGTGAGGTGACGATGTGTGTTGGAAGTAGTTCCAAGATTGATATGATCATCATCGCACACTCCCTATACTTTCGGGATTAGTGTTGAAACTAAATAAGTGTTATTTGGTGTTTGCGTTGAGCATGAATATGATTTGATCATGTTTATTGCAATACGGTTATTCATTGAAGTCAGAGAATAATTGTTGTTCTATTTACATGAATAAAACCTTCGATGGTCATACACCCAATGAAAATAGTTCGTTGGATCTCGATCATAGTGTTACACATATTCATAATATTGAAGCCAAAAGATGCAAAGTTAATAATGATAGTGCAACTTATTTGTGGCACTGCCGTTTAGGTCATATTGGCGTAAAGCGCATGAAGAAACTCCATACCGATGGACTTTTGGAACCACTTGATTATGAATCACTTGGTACTTGCGAACCATGCCTCATGGGCAAGATGACTAAGACTCTGTTCTCTGGAACAATGGAGCGAGCAACAAACTTGATTGGAAATAATACATACTGATGTATGCAGTCCAATGAGTGTTGAGTCTCGCGGCGGGTATCGATATTTTCTGACCTTCACAGATGATTTGAGCAGATATGAGTATATCTACTTGATGAAACATGTCTGAAACATTTGAAAAGTTCAAATAATTTCAGGGTGAAGTGGAAAATCATCGTGACAAGAAAATAAGGTTTCTACGATCTGATCGCGGAGACCAATATTTGAGTTACGAGTTTGGTCTTCAATTAAAACATTGTGGAATAGTTTCACAAACTCATGCCACCTGGAAGACCACAGCATAATGGTGTGTCCGATCGTCATAACCGTACTTTATTGGATATAGTGCAATCTATGATGTCTCTTACCGATCTACCACTATCATTTTGGGGTTATGCATTAGAGACAGCTGCATTCACGTTAAAAAGGGCACCATCTAAATCCATTGAGACGACACAATCTGAATTATGGTTTGGCAAGAAACCAAAGTTGTCGTTTCTTAAAGTTTTGGGTTGTGATGCTTATGTGAAAAAGTTTCATCCTGATAAGCTCAAACCCAAATCGGAGAAATATGTCTTCATAGGATACCCAAAGGAGACTGTTGGGTACACCTTCTATCACAGACCCGAAGGCAAGACATTCGTTGCTAAGAATGGATCCTTTCTAGAGAAGGAGTTTCTCTCGAAAGAAGTGAGTGGGAGGAAAGTAGAAAACATGATAAGGTAAGTGTACCTTCTCCCTTATTGGAAAGTAGTTCATCACAGAAATCTGTTCTTGTGACTACTACACCAATTAGTGAGGAAGCTAATGATGATGATCATGTAACTTCAGATCAAGTTACTACTGAATCTCGTAGGTAAACCAGAGTGAGATCTGCACCAGAGTGGTACGGTAATCCTGTTCTGGAAGTCATGTTACTAGACCATGACGAACTTGCGAACTATGAGGAAGCGATGATGAGCCCAGATTCCGCAAAATGGTTTGAGGCCATGAAATCTAAGATATGATCCATGTATGAGAACAAAGTATGGACTTTGATGGATTTTCCTGATGATCGGCAAGCCATAGAAAATAAATGGATCTTCAAGAGGAAGACGGACACTGATAGTAGTGTTACTATCTACAAAGCTAGACTTGTCGAAAAAGGTTTTTGACAAAATTCAAGGTGTTGACTACAATGAAATTTTCTCACTCGTAGCGATGCTTAAGTCTGTCCAAATCATGTTAGCAATTGCCGCATTTTTATGAAATCTGGCAAATGGATAAACAAAACTACATTCCTTAATGGATTTAAAGAAGAGTTGTATATGATACAACCAGAAGGTTTTGTCAATCCTAAAGGTGCTAACAAAATATGCAAGCTCCAGCGATCCATCTATGGACTGGTGCAAGCATCTCGGAGTTGGAATATACGCTTTGATAAGTTGATCAAAGCATATAGTTTTATACAGACTTGCGGTGAACCCTGTATTTACAAGAAAGTGAGTGGGAGCACTACAGCATTTCTGATAAGTATATGTGTATGACATATTGTTGATCGGAAATAATGTAGAATTATTCTGCAAAGCATAAAGGAGTGTTTGAAAGGATTTTTTCAAAGAAAACCTCGGTGAAGCTGCTTACATATTGAGCATCAAGATCTATAGAGATAGATCAAGACGCTTGATAAGTTTTTTTCAATGAGTACATACCTTGACAAGATTTTGAAGTAGTTCAAAATGGAACAGTCAAAGAAAGAATTCTTGCCTGTGTTACAAGGTGTGAAATTGAGTAAGACTCAAAGCGCGACCACGGCAGAAAATAGAATGAGAATGAAAGTCATTCCCTATGCCTTGGCCATAGGTTCTATAAAGTATGCCATGCTGTGTACCAGACCTATTGTATACCCTACACTAATTTTGGCAAGGGAGTACAATAGTGATCTAGGAGTAGATCACTAGACAGCGGTCAAAATTATCCTTAGTGGAATAAGGATATGTTTCTCGATTATGGAGGTGACAAAAGGTTCGTCGTAAAAGGGTTACGTCGATACAAGTTTTGGCACTGATCCGGATGACTCTTAGTCTTCATCTAGATACATATTGAAAGTGGGAGCAATTAGCTAAAGTAGCTTCGTGCAGAGCATTGTAGACATAGAGAATTGCAAAATACTTACGGATCTGAATATGGCAGACCCGTTGACTAAACTTCTATCATAGGCAAAACATGATCACACCTTAGTACTCTTTGGGTGTTAATCACATAGCAATGTGAACTAGATTACTGACTCTAGTAAACCCTTTGGGTGTTGGTCACATATCGATGTGAACTATGGGTGTTAACCACATAAAGATGTGAACTATTGATGTTAGATCACATGGCGATGTGAACTAGATTATTGACTCTAGTGCAAGTGGGAGACTGAAGGAAATATGCCCTAGAGGCAATAATAAAGTTATTATTTATTTCCTTATTTCATGATAAATGTTTATTATTCATGCTAGAATTGTATTAACCGGAAACATAATACATGTGTGAATACATAGACAAACAGAGTGTCACTAGTATGCCTCTACTTGACTAGCTCGTTAATCAAAGATGGTTATGTTTCCTAACCATAGACAAAGAGTTGTTATTTGATTAATGGCATCACATCATTAGGAGAATGATGTGATTGACTTGACCCATTCCGTTAGCTTAGCACTCGATCGTTTAGTATGTCGCTATTGCTTTCTTCATGACTTATACATGTTCCTATGACTATGAGATTATGCAACTCCCGTTTAACGGAGGAACACTTTGTGTGCTACCAAACATCACAACGTAACTGGGTGATTATAAAGGAGCTCTACAGGTGTCTCCAAAGGTACATGTTGGGTTGGCGTATTTCGAGATTAGGATTTGTCATTTCGATTGTCAGAGAGGTATCTCTGGGCCCTCTCGGTAATGCACATCACATAAGCCTTGCAAGCATTGCAACTAATGAGTTAGTTGCGAGATGATGTATTACGGAACGAGTAAAGAGACTTGTCGGTAACGAGATTGAACTAGGTATTGAGATACCGACGATCGAATCTCGGGCAAGTAACATATCGATGACAAAGGGAACAACGTATGTTGTTATGCGGTCTGACCGATAAAGATCTTCGTAGAATATGTAGGAGCCAATATGAGCATCCAGGTTCCGCTATTGGTTATTGACCGGAGACGTGTCTCGGTCATGTCTACATTGTTCTCGAACCCGTAGGGTCCGCACGCTTAAGGTTTCGATGACAGTTATATTATGAGTTTATGAGTATTGATGTACCGAAGTTAGTTCGGAGTCCCGGATGTGATCACGAACATAACGAGGAGTCTCGAAATGGTCGAGACATAAAGATTGATATATTGGACGGCTATATTCGGACACCGGAAGTGTTCCGGGTGATTTCGGAGAAAACCGGAGAGCCGGAGGGTTACCGGAACCCTACCGGGAGAAGTAATGGGCCATATGGGCCTTAGTGGAGAGAGAGAGGGGCAGCCAGGGTGGGCCGCGCGCCTCCTCCCCCCTGGTCCGAATTGGACTAGGAGAGGGGGGGGCGGCGCCCCCCTTTCCTTCTCCCTCCCCACTTCCTTCCCCCTCCTAGTAGGAGGAGTCCTACTCCTACTAGGAGGACTCCTCCTTGGCGCGCCTATAGGGCCGGACGGCCTCCTCCCCTTGCTCCTTTATATACGGGGGTAGGGGGCACCCGTAGACACAAGTTGATCCACGTGATCAAATTCTGAGCCGTGTGCGGTGCCCCCTTCCACCATAATCCTTGATAATATTGTAGCGGTGCTTAGGCGAAGCTCTGCGACGGTAGTACATCAAGATCGTCACCACGCAGTCGTGCTGACGGAACTCTTCCCCGACACTTTGCTGGATCGGAGTCCGGGGATCGTCATCGAGCTGAACATGTGCTAAAACTCGGAGGTGCCATAGTTTCGGTGCTTGATCGGTCGGGCCGTGAAGACGTACGACTACATCAACCGCGTTGTGCTAACGCTTCCGCTGTCGGTCTACAAGGGTACGTAGATCACACTCTCCCCTCTCGTTGCTATGCATCACCATGATCTTGTGTGTGCGTAGGAAATTTTTTGAAATTACTATGTTCCCCAACAGTCGGAGTGGTAGCTTCTCTCGGAGTAGTTGTTGGAGTCGGAACCAGATACCCATTCACCAACGTGAGCTTGATGTCTTCGTCTTGTGTAGATCTTTGATGACTTGTCCTTCCTTTCTGAATCCTTGCTTCTACGAGAGGGTATTCGTTCATAACGAGTATCTCTACTCCTTCTCTCTCTCTCTCTCTCGGAGGTGATTCATCTCTTCTACTCCTCCTTTTTGGTGAATCTTCTCTTTTCTTGTAGGGAGCCATGCACTCATTGGAGTAGTGTTCGAGTCTTCCACAATTGTAGCAATTACAATCATGACTAGAAGATCTTTTGTCATTGTAGGATCTTGACTTGGAGCTTCTCTCTTTGCTTCTATTCTTGTAGAACTTGTTGAAGTTCTTCACCATTAAGCTCAATTCTTCATTGGAGACTTGCTTCTCACTTGATGTTGTAGAAGCATCGCTTGAAGCTTTGTAAGCACCACTTGACTTGTTGTGGAGCTCTTCCTTATCCTTGAGTGACATCTCATGAGCAACAATTCTACCAATGACTTCCGTGGACTTGAGATCTATGTAATTGGGCATCATTTGGATCAAGGTGCAGATGGTATCATATTTTCCATCCAAGGCTCTTAGGATCTTCTTGATGATTAATTTTTCAGTCATCTCTTCGCTTCCTAAGCCGGCAATCTCATTTGTGATGAGAGCAAGCCTAGAGTACATCTTGGCGACTACTTCACCATCCTTCATCTTGAACTTGTCAAGTTGACTTTGAACCACATCCAATTTGGATTCCTTGATGGACTCAGTACCTTCGTGCATATCAACCAAAGTATCCCAAATTTCCTTCGGATTCTCAAGGTGGCTATTTGTTGAATTCTTCGGGGAACAATCCATTGAAGAGGATATCGCAAGCTTGAGCATTGTATTGCAACATCTTCATTTCTTCTGTTGTCGCTTCATGTCGTGGTTCTTTTCCACCCTCGAAGAAATCACCTTGCAAGACAATACGCACAACAGCCCAAACAGCGGGGTTATGACCAAGAATATGCATTTTCATCCTATGCTTCTGTCGGCATCCTGGGAATAGGGGTACCCAGGCTCGCCTGCCTGCGGCCCGGGGCGTGGCTCCACCAATGGCCTGGTACGGCCCATCTTCATCAGCAGCCACTCAAGACCCTCGCGAGGGGCCAAGCCTCGCAAGGCGGACGATACCAAGACCTCCCCAGGGGCGGCCTCGCTAGGCAGACTCCAGAGGAGCGGAGATATCTATGCAAGGGGCACCTCGCGAGGTCTGCGTGACGCGAGCCATGATGACCAAGGCCAGGTGGCGCCAATGGGCGCAGAGTGCCAGTTTCCTCTTTGGTGCTAAGGAAGCAAGCGCAGGCGAGGAGTCCCGAGGCATCAGGCAAAGGTTTCCATATCGGTGTAACAAGACCAAGACTAGCAGGACGGCAGGACGGAGGTCACCGCGGAGCCCACGGCGGCATCACCACCATAGCCTTTGGCAGGCGAAGACCACCTTTTGTCAGGATAACTTGTGCTAGTTGTCTCCCTTCAAAATTGGTCGTTGTGGGATCCCTTCCCGCATAACATTTGGGAAGAGTACTCGGGCCTCTATAAATAGGGCTAGTCACCACCATAGCAGGGGACAGTGTTGGGAAACGTAGTAATTTCAAAAAAAATCCTACGCACACGCAAGATCCATCTAGGTGATTCATAGCAACGAGAGGGGGGAGTGTTGTCCACGTACCCTTGTAGACCGTAAGCGGAAGCGTTATGACAAAGCGGTTGATGTAGTCGTACGTCTTTATAATCCGACCGATCCTAGCACCGAAGGTACGACACCTCTGCGATCTACACACGTTCAGCTCGGTGACATCCCATGAACTCTAGATCCAGCTAAGGTCAAGGGAGAGTTTAGTCAGCACGACGGCGTGATGACGGTGATGATGAAGTTACCGACGAAGGGCTTCACCTAAGCACTACAACGATATGACCGAGGTGGAAATCTGTGGAGGGGGCGCCGCACACGGCTAAACAATCAACTTGTGTGTCTATGGGGTGCCCCCCTCCCCCGTATATAAAGGAGTGGAGGAGGGGGAGGGCCGGCCTCTATGGCGCGCCCCAAGGGGGGATTCCTACTCCTACTAGGAGTAGGTCCCCCCTTCCTAGTCCAACTAGGAGGGGGGGAGGGAAGAGGGAGAGGAAGGAAACGGGGGCCGGCCCCACTCCCCAATTCGGATTGGGCCTTGGGGGGCATGCCCCACTACTTGGCTGCCTCCTCCTCTCTTCCTCATGGCCCATCAAGGCCCATTATCTCCCCGGGGGGTTCCGGTAACCTCCCGGTACTCCGGTATATGCCCGAACTCATCTAAAACCATTCCGGTGTCCAAACATAACCTTCCAATATATCAATCTTCATGTCTCAGCCATTTCGAGACTCCTCGTCATGTCCGTGATCACATCCTGGACTCCAAACTACCTTCGGTATATCAAAACACATAAACTCATGAAACCGATCGTCACCGAACGTTAAGCGTGCGGACCCTACGGGTTCGAGAATTATGTAGACATGACCAAGCCTCATCTCCGGTCAATAACCAATAGCGGAACCTGGATGATCATATTGGTTCCTACATATTCTATGAAGATCTTAATCGATCAAACCGCATAACAACATACGTTGTTCCCTTTGTCATCGGTACATTACTTGCCCGAGATTCGATCGTCGGTATCTCAATACCTAGTACAATATCATTACCGGCAAGTCTCTTTACTCGTTCCGTAATGCAACATCCCATGACTAACTCATTAGTCACATTGCTTGCAAGGCTTATAGTGATGTGCATTACCGAGAGGGCCCAGAGATACCTCTCCGACAATCGGAGTGACAGATCCTAATCTCTATCTATGCCAACTCAACAAACACCATCGGAGACACCTGTAGAGCATCTTTATAATCGCCCAGTTACATTGTGAAGTTTGATAGCACACAAGGTGTTCCTCCGGTATTCGGGAGTTGCATAATCTCATAGTTAGAGGAACATGTATAAGTCATGATGAAAGCAATAGCAATAAGACTAAACGATCATTTATGCTAAGCTACCGGATGGGTCTTGTCCATCACATCATTCTCTAATGATGCGATCTCATTCATCAAATGACAACACATGTCTATGGTTAGGAAACTTAACCATCTTTGATTAACGAGCTAGTCAAGTAGAGGCATACTAGGGACACTCTGTTTTGTCTATGTATTCACACATGTACTAAGTTTCCGGTTAATACAATTCTAGCATGAATAATAAACATTTATCATGATATAAGGAAATATAAACAACAACTTTATTATTGCCTCTAAGGCATATTTCCTTCAGTCTCCCACTTGCACTAGAGTCGATAATCTAGTTCACATCGCCATGTGATTTAACACCAATAGTTCATATCTTTATGTGACTAGTTCACATCTCCATGTGATTTAACACCAATACTACCCAAAGGGTTTACTAGAGTCAATAATCTAGTTCACATCGCTATGTGATTAACACCCAAAGAGTGATCATGTTTTGCTTGTGAGAGAAGTTTAGTCAACGGGTCTGCCACATTCAGAGCCGTATGTGTTTTGCAAATTTTCTATGTCTACAATGCTCTGCACGGAGCTACTCTAGCTAATCGCTCCCACTTTCAATATGTATCTAGATCGAGACTTAGAGTCATCCAGATCGGTCTCAAAGCTTGCATCGACGTAACCCCTTACGATGAACTCTTTGTCACGTCCATAACCGATAAACATTTCCTTATTCCACTAAGGATAATTTTGACCGCTGTTCAGTGATCCACTCCTGGATCACTATTGTACCCTCTTGCCAAACTCATGGTGAGGTACACAATAGGTCTGGTACACAGCATAGCATACTTTATAGAACCTATGACTGAGGCATAGGGAATGACTTTTCATTCTCTTTCTATTTTCTGCCGTGGTCGGGTTTTGAGTCTTTACTCAACTTCACACATTGCAACACAGGCAAGAACTCCTTTGACTGTTCCATTTTGAACTACTTCAAAAACTTGTCAAGGTATGTACTCATTGAAAAAAAATATCAAGCGTCTTGTTCTATCTCTATAGATCTTGATGCTCAATATGTAAGCAGCTTCACCAAGGTCTTTCCTTGAAAAACTCCTTTCAAACACTCCTTTATGCTTTCCAGAAAATTCTACATTATTTCCGATCAACAATATGTCATTCACATATACTAATCAGAATGCGGTAGTGCTCCCACTCACTTTCTTGTAAATACAGGCTTCACCTCAAGTCTGTATAAAACCATATGTTTTGATCAACTCATCAAAGCGTATATTCCAACTCCGAGATGTTTGCAACAGTCCATAGATGGATCGCTGGAGCTTGCACACTTTGTTAGCACCTTTAGGATTGACAAAACCTTCTAGTTGCATCATATACAACTCTTCTTTAATAAATTCATTAAGGAATGTAGTTTTGATATCCATTTGCCAGATTTCATAAAATGCGGTAACTGCTAACACGATTCAGACAGACTTTTAAGCATCGATACGAGTGAGAAAATCTCATCGTAGTCAACACCTTGAACTTGTCGAAAAACTTTTTGCAACAATTCGAGCTTTGTAGATAGTAACAGTACTATCAGCATCTGTCTTCCTCCTGAAGATCCATTTTATTCTCAACGGCTCACCGATCATCAGGCAAGTCAATCAAAGTCCTATACTTTGTTCTCATACATGGATCCCATCTCAGATTTCATGGCCTCAAGCCATTTCGCAAAATCTGGGCTCATCATCGCTTCCTCATAGTTCGTAGGTTCCTCATGGTCAAGTAACATGACCTCCAGAACAGGATTACCGTACCACTCTGGTGCGAATCTTACTCTAGTTGACTTGCGAGGTTCGGTAGTAACTTGATCAGAAGTTTCCATGATCATCATCATTAGCTTCCTCACTAATTGGTGTAGGAATCACTAGAACTGATTTCTGTGATGAACTACTTTCCAATAAGGGAGCGGGTACAATTACCTCATCAAGTTCTACTTACCTCCCACTCACTTCTTTCGAGAGAAACTCCTTCTCTAGAAAGGATCCACTCTTAGCAACAAAGATCTTGCCTTCGATTCTGTGATAGAAGGTGTACCCAACAATTTCTTTTGGGTATCCTATGAAGACGCACTTCTCCGATTTGGGTTTGAGCTTATAAGGTTGAAACTTTTTCACATAAGCATCGCAACCCCAAACTTTAAGAAATGACAGCTTAGGTTTCTTGCTGAATCACAGTTCATACGGTGTCGTCTCAACGGATTTTTAGACGGTGCCCTATTTAACATGAATGCAGCTGTCACTAATGCATAACCCCAAAACGATAGTGGTAATTCGGTAAGAGACATCATAGGTTGCACCATATCTAATAAAGTACGGTTATGACGTTCGGACAGACCATTACATTGTGGTGTTCTAGGTGGCTTGAGTTGCGAAACTATTCCACATTGTTTCAAATGAAGACCAAAATCGTAACTCAAATATTTGTTTCCGTGATCAGATCGTAGAAGCTTTATTTTCTTGTTACGATGATTTTCCACTTCACTCTGAAATTCTTTGAACTTTTCAAATGTTTCATCAAGTAGATATACCCATATCTGCTCAAATCATCTGTGAAGGTCAGAAAATAATGATACCCGCCGCGAGCCTCAACACTCATTGGACCGCACACATCAGTATGCATTATTTCCAACAAGTCTGTTGCTTGCTCCATTGTTTCGAAGAACGTAGTCTTGGTCATCTTTCCCATGAGGCATGGTTCGCAAGCATCAAGTGATTCATAATCAAGTGATTCCAAAAGTCCATCAGCATGGAGTTTCTTCATGCGCTTTACACCAATATGACCTAAACGGCAGTGCCACAAATAAGTTGCACTATCATTATTAACTTTGCATCTTTTGGCATCAATATTATGTGTATCACTGTGATCAAGATTCAGTAAACCATTTACATTGGATGTAAGACCATAGAAGGTTTTATTCATATAAATAGAATAACAATTATTCTTTGACTTCAATGAATAACCGTATTGCAATAAACATGATCCAATCATATTATGCTCAACACAAACACCAAATAACATTTATTTAGGTTCGACACTAATCCCTAAGGTAAAGGGAGTGTGCGATGGTGATCTTATCAACCTTGGAATCACTTCCAACACACATCGTCACCTCGCCCTCAACTAGTCTCTGTTCATTTTGTAAGTCTTGTTTCAAGTTACAAATCATAGCAATTGAACCAGTATCAAATACCCAGGGACTACTATGAACACTAGTAAAGTACACATCAATAACATTTATATCATATATATTTTTGTTCACTTTGCCATCCTTCTTATCCACCAAGTATTTGGGGCAGTTCCGCTTCCAGTGACCATTTCCTTTGCAGTAGAAGAACTCAGTTTCAGGATTGGGTCTAGCTTTGGGCTTCTTCATGGGAGTGACAACTTGCTTGCCATACTTCTTGAAGATCCCTTTCTTTCCCTTGCCCTTTTACTTGAAACTAGTGGTCTTGTCAACCATCAACAATTGATGCTTTTCTTGATTTCTACCTTCGTTGATCTCAACATCACGAAGAGCTCGGGAATCGTTTTCATCATCCCTTGCATATTATAGTTCATCACGAAGTTCCAGTAACTTGGCGATAGTGACTATAGAACTCTGTCAATCACTATATTATCTGGAAGATTAACTCCCACTTGATTCAAGTGATTGTAGTACTCAGACATTCTGAGCACATGCTCACTGGTTGAGCTATTCTCCTCCATCTTGTAGGCAAAGTACTTGTCAGAGGTCTCATACCTCTTGAGTCAGGCATGAGTCTGAAATACCAATTTCAGCTCTTCGAACATCTTATATGCTCTGTGGCGTTCAAAACGTTTTTGAAGTCCTGGTTCTAAGCCGTAAAGCATGGCTCACTAAACTATCAAGTAATCATCATACCGAGCTTTGCCAAATGTTCATAACGTTTGCATCTGCTCCTGCAATAGGTCTGTCACCTAGCGGTGCATCGAGGACATAATTCTTCTGTGCAGCAATGAGGATAATCCTCGGATCACGGAGCCAGTCCGTATCATTGCTACTAACATCTTTCATCATAGTTTTCTCTAGGAACATATCAAAAATAAAACAGGGGAGCTATACGCGAGCTATTGATCTACAACATAGATATGCAAAAACTATCAAGACTAAGTTCATGATAAATTAAAGTTCACTTAATCATATTACTTAAGAACTCCCACTTAGAAAAACATCCCTCTAATCATCAAAGTGATCACGTGATCCATATCAACTAAACCATGTCCGATCATCACGTGAGATGGAGTAGCTTTCAATGATGAACATCACTATGTTGATCATATCTACTATATGATTCACGCTCGACCTTTCGGTCTGTAACGCCCCAAGACCGATGTGCCAAGTGTCTTCCAGTTATTCACTGTTGTTGCCTTGTCATTTGTTTGCATGTCATGCATTTCATATCATGTCATCATGTGCATCGCATTTGCATACATGTTCATCTCGTGCATCCGAGCATTTTCCCCGTTGTCCGTTTTGCATTCCGGCACTCCTATGTCCTCCGGTGTCTCCTTTTGCCTCTTTTCGTGTGTGGGTGTTAAACGTTCTCGGATTGGACCGAGACTTGCCAAGAGGCCTTGGTTTACTACTGGTAGACCGCCTGTCAAGTTTCGTGCCATTTGGACTTCGTTTGATACTCCAACGGTTAACCGAGGGACCGTAAAGGCCTCGTTTGTGTTGCAGCCCAACACCTCTCCAAAGTGGCCCAAAACCCACCTAAACCCCCTCCATCATCTCGGTCGTTCGATCACAATTGCGTGGCCGAAAACCGCACCTCATTTGGACTCTCCTAGCTCCCTCTACCCATAAATATGCCCTCCCCATCCATTTTCGCGCACGAAACCCTAGTCTACCACTTCCCTCCGTGCCGCCGGACATGTCCGTCCGTGCCGGACGCGTCCACCCCAGCCGGCCACCTCACTCCGGCGAATCAGGCGTCGCCACGTCAGCTTCCCCGCCGCCTCTGCCACTCAGGGGCCGCCACCTGTCCGCGCCCGCGCCCCACTTCACCGCGCCACCCGCCGAAGCCCGCCGGCCCAGATCCGGCCCGCACGGGGCCGAACCGGGCCCGGGTCCCCGCCGCCCTTGCCCGCAATCACCCGACGCTGCACCGCCCGGCTCCTCTCCCCGCTGCCACGCGCATCGCCGCCGCCCCGCCGCCGGACGCCGTCAAGCGCGCGCGCCGCCGCCCGCATCAGGCGCCGCCCCGCATTGCCGCGCGCTGCCTCCTCCTCCGTCGCGCCTGCCCGGCCCCACCATGCTCCTCGTCACGCCGACGCGCCCTCGTCGCCGGCCATCGCTGGAACGCGCCACCTCGCCGGCGTCCTCCTCCCTCGCCGGATCCGGGGAAGGTGGATGAGATCCACCAACCCCGGGAACCAAACGCGCCCACGCCCGTCCCGGATCTCGTCGTCCCGCTCCGTCCCGTCCCAGGTTGACTTTTCACAAGGGTATATTTCTCTAAGTGCCCAGATCTGCATATTATATGTCCCTGTTCATTGCATCATAACTTAGTACCCGTGGCTTCGTTTTGGGCGTGTAGCATATCGAATTGTTCGCCTCGACGAGCACTTCATTTCATTCCATTGCACCATGTTCATTTGAGTCCATCTTGATGCCCTAAATGATGTTGCAAGAGTGCTAGTTTATATTAGTTTCAGATTCATATCAGTAATTGGACTTTTTGTCATTTTTGCCATGATTAATATGTGCCTCCTATGAACTTGAGCCCTACATGTGTTTTGAAGTATGCCTGCCATCTTTACAGGGGTGTATGCCATGTATTTTTGTGATCTTTGTGGTGACTAGCACAAGCATGCAAAGTAGCTCTCGTAATGTTGCTGATTTCAGGGACTTAGAAATCTTCTAAGTCTTTGCCTGTCATTATTTTTTATGTCATGTATTCATGTTGCTACAGAGTGATCCATGTCTGTTTTGAGCATGATCAGTAAGGATGTTTTGTAGATATTGTGGTGATCTATCCATCCAAGTCTTTGTTTGCATTAATGGACCACCCTAGCTTGACTCAATCGAGCTCTACTTTTGCTATAAAATGTTCCTAGCAGAATGTTTACGGGTTAAGCATTTTTGCCGAGGTTGTTGTAGTTGATCCATGCATGCTATGTTGTTGTTCTTGCCATGTTTAGCTTCTATGCCATGTCTACTTGCTGGGTGTATGCTTAGTTTGTCATGCAATGCATTGTGGTGAGTGCATCGAGCTCGTAAACATGCCTACTTAATATCTGTTTTGCCATGTTCCAGTTTTCTACTAAGTCTGAATCTGTTAACGATAATTGCTATGTTCACATGGTTGCCATTGTATTTTCTGATCCCTTTTGGCTTAAGGTCGGTAAGGGACTTTTGTTGTATGCTTTGAGTAGCTTCATGCCATGCCTTGCTTTGCCATGATATGTTCGTGTAGCATGTTTTTATCTTGCGCTAAACATTGCTTCCTGGTGTTAAATTCCTGGCATGTTGTTTATTTCACTAAGTTTGTAACCTGATATCTTTTGCACTTTTGCCATGCTTGTTTGAACCTGCTATTGAGTGAATTAGCCATAGCTCAGTGTTCATCTTTTGTCAAGCATCTTGAGTGGATCCCTGCCATGTGATTTGTTGTTATGTTAGAGTGCAGTAGCTTGTTGTTCTTGGTGCATTTAGATGGCCTCGTGCTGTTAATGGCAGATCGGTGCCATATTTGTTTTGCTTGTCATTTGCAAACCGTGCATCCGATTCCGGTGATCTTTATATCAATTTAGACCAAAATCAACTCATATTTCCAGTGGCACTCTTGGTTTTCCAAGTTGAGGCCAGGTTCAATCTTTCCCTTCCGAAACATGCATATGCATCGCATATCTCATCCTGCATATCATGCCATGTTTTGCATCATGTGGCTTGCGCATTGCACCGTGGTTGATTGTCTTTTCCTCTGCTTGTGTTCTTGCTTTGGGTAGAGCCAGGAGATGAGTTCATGTTCGAGGAACCCGTTGAGTACGCTTACGAGGTTCAAGCTTTCGTCTTCTCGGAGAACTTTGCAGGCAAGACGACCATACCCTCGAAATCACTTCTATCTTTGCTTGCTAGTTGCTCGCTCTTTTGCTATGCCTATGCTGCGATACCTACCACTTGCTATATCATGCCTCCCATATTGCCATGTCAAACCTCTAACCCACCTTGTCCTAGCAAACCGTTGTTTGGCTATGTTACTGCTTTGCTCAGCCCCTCTTATAGCGTTGTTAGTTATAGGTGAAGATGGAGTTTGTTCCATGTTGGAACATGGATATTTGTTGGGATATCACCATACCTCTTATTTTAATTAGTGCATATATACACTTGGTAAAGGGTGGAAGGCTCGGCCTTATGCCTGGTGTTTTGTTCCACTCTTGCCGCCCTAATTTCCATCATACCGGTGTTATGTTCCTTGATTTTGCATTCCTTACACGATTGGGTTATAATGGGAACCCCTTGACAGTTCGCCTTGAATAAAACTCCTCCAGCAAGGCCCAACATTGGTTTTACCATTTTCCACCTAGCCTTTTTTCCCTTGGGTACTGCAGACTCAAGGGTCATCTTTATTTTAACCCCCCCCCCTCGGGGCCAGTGCTTCTCTAAGTGTTGGTCCAACCTGAGTGATGTCCGGCGCCCCCTGGGCAACCAAGGTTTATGCCAACCTGACGTCTTGCTCATCCGGTGTGCCCTGAGAACGAGATATGTGCAGCTCCTATCAGGATTTGTCGGCACATCTCGGTGGCTTTGCTGGTCTTGTTTTACCATTGTCGAAATGTCTTGTAACCGGGATTCCGAGCCTGATCGGGTCTTCCTGGGAGAAGGAATATCCTTCGTTGACTGTGAGAGCTTGTGATGGGCTAAGTTGGGACACCCCTGCAGGGATTTGAACTTTCGAAAGCCGTGCCCGCGGTTATGGGAAGATGGGAATTTGTTAATGTCCGGTTGTAGAGAACTTGACACTTAACTTAATTAAAATGCATCAACCGCGTGTGTAGCCGTGATGGTCTCTTTCTGGTGGAGTCCGGGAAGTGAACACGGTGTTGGAGTTATGCTTGAACATAAGTAGTCTAGGATCACATCTTGATCATAGATTCTTGAACGCGCCTTACCTTTCTCTTCTCGCTCTCATTTGCGTAAGTTAGCCACCATATATGCTAGTGTTTGCTGTAGCTCCACCTCACATACCTTTTACCTACCTATAAGCTTAAATAGTCTTGATCGCGAGGGTGTGAGATTGCTGAGTCCCCGTGACTCACGGATTACTTCCAAAACCAGTTTGCAGGTGCCGATGATACCGTGCACGTGACGCAATCGAGCTCAAGGAGGAGCTCGAGGAAGATCTTGTTCGTTGTGTTGTTTCATTTTAGTTGATCAGTAGTGGAGCCCAGTTGGGTCGATCGGGGATCTCTAGCATCAGGGGTAGTCTTCTTTTATTTTGGTTCCGTAGTCGGACCTTGTTTGTATCTGAATGATGTAGTGATTTATTCATGTATTGTGTGAAGTGGCGATTGTAAGCCAACTTGTACCTCGTTCTTATTCAGTACATGGGATGTGTAATGATTACCCCTCTTGCGACATTGCTTACAATGCGGTTATGCCTCTAAGTCGTGCTTCAACACGTGGGAGCTATAGTTGCATCGTGGGCGTTACAAGTTGGTATCAGAGCCATCCCCGACTTAGGAGCCCCTACTTGATCGAATCATTGGCGTTGTTGAGTCTAGAAAAAAATTTGAGTCTTTTAGGATTATATATATTAGAGAGTAGGATTCTTTTTACTCCTCAGTCCCTTCGTCGCTCTGGTGAGGCATCCTGACGTAGAGTTTTGACTCTCTCTTCTCAAATTTCACTAAAAAATTAGGATCACGCGGGTATCTTGGAATCGTTCCGATGGATTTGTGACGAGAACATTGTTATTGGTGCCTCCTGACATTTAGGGGTTGTGGCAGTGTCCCGGGGAGTTGAGCTCCAAGGTGTTGTCGTCACAAATTTATCGTTGCAGTTCTGGAATACCTGAGTTTCACCGACATCGAAAATCTCTTTTATGCAGTTGTTGGTGAGATAACCTCGACGCCAGCCAGTACTGGGGCGGGAGTTCGGGAGTATTTCCATAACTCGTATAATGGATGCTTTTCGAAGGTTGAGGTAACTGATTTCCGAAGGTTTCTTGGTTATGTGTTGAAGGATGGATACAGCTGGATGTAGGTTTTGCTAGCTTTGGGTGAGATATTATGCTTCCCCTGTATCCCCAACACCTGATTGCATAACCGAAAAGTTTCGGGAGTTTATAAGTGGGAATTCAAGTAGCTCTTAGGATATCTTTCCGACAGATGTATGATATGAAATTGGGGTTCGGCATCTAGTGGTCCGCCTATCCACGGTTGATCTTACAGTAGTCTCGTTGTGTCTTAAAGAGTCCTTGGCTATGCTGACTCGGGGGCGCTTCATATGTCATGTGCACTGCCTTGTACATGATGGTGTTGTACGATCGAGCCCGTGTAGGCCCCACCACGAAAACTTTGGACGAAATCTCTATCATATGTTTGTTCCGGCTTATTCTGCAAGCCAATCCTTTGTTTTGTTTTCAGTTGTGGTATTTGAGTTGCTTCAATGTCAAGTGTTGATTCCATACCTTTTCCTAAGTGGTGTTCTCATACTTCTATGTGGATATTAATCCTTCATGATAATCGAGATTGTCATGTCAATCCTTCTCAACCGGCGTGATCCTCTTCAAGTGGATCCGATCATGTCAATATTCGCGAGATCAATTCTCAGTTCTTCACAACGGTGTTTGTTTCATCCGTCTCCAAGTTACCTTTGTTTTCCCGCCCTCCCACCCTTTTTCATCAAGGACTCGGTTTTGTTAATCAAATATCCATCTTATTGATGTGAACTCTCTCCATTCCTTTCAGTCAATGTTCTTATCCGGTGATTCTCATGAAGATGCTCTACAAGTTCATCATTATTCGTTCTTTTTCTTCTCCGGTGGATTCAATTCAAGCGTTATTGATCATATCTTTTTCCTCATTTCAAATACCTTCTCATGCCGGTGCTCCTCATATTCATTCATTTCTCGCTATTCAATTGTTCCGGAGTGCTCAAGAGATCTCGAAGATTCATGTTTCCACTCTGCTTTCGTTCAAGATCTTTCAAGGATGTTATCTCTTTCGAGCCTTTGAATTCAACCGGTGTATTCTCTCTTTTAAATCATTTAATGGTGTATCTTTTGAGTGGGCCCATAACCCATAGGTCTTTTCCCAAGATCTTACCTGACTCTTCTAATTTTCCCGGAGCTATTATCAAATCTTTCAAAGTTTAATGTAAGAATGAATTATCGTCAGTCATTTGTTTTTCTCCAAGATCTTTCATATTCTTTTAATCATTGGCTCAACCTTTTCTATTCTTCATTCCGGAGTGCCTCAACAATTCTTGGTGGTGCTTCTCATCATCATTATCACCTTTTGAAGACCGAAGAAGAGTTTTTCCTTCAGATCTTATCCATTCTCTCAAGGATTCATGGTTCTAGCTTGTTGCCATCCTCTCATAATTGTCTTCGATTGTGAGAATTCTTTTCATCCTTCCGGAGCAACCCAGGAGTCTTTTCAGTCTGATTCTTCGGAGGCCATCATTTCAGAAGACTTATTCATTCTCAGCCTTCAGCTATCATTCTCCAAATCTTACCGGTGCATCATTCAAATATTCTCTAATCAGTTCGTGATCTATCTGTTTCACTTGTATCTAAATTCCCTTAAGCATCTTCATTCATTTTTTAATTCTTCCCGGTGTTTCTTTAGCTTTCCTTTGTTCATTTTCTATTCTTACGGTGGTTCATTCAAGAGTTCTTCTCCTTCGTTATCATACAGATTCATTCGTTGTTTCAATCCTACCAGTGGTTCGTTGAAGACCATCATAAGTTTGCCCATATCTATCTTAATCCTTTCTACGAGAATAAGTAGTATGCCAAATCCATTGTTTGTCATCAATTTAATTGGTGAAGGATACGCATAGCATAATTCTTATTCTTGTTTCATCCAAGTGATCAATTCCTTATTCCGGAGGTTCATCAAAATTCTTGATTTCTTTTGTTCATCTATCTTTTCCGGAGGTCCATCATATCACATTCTCGGTTCGAGAGGCTTATCTTTTCTTTTCCAAGAGTTCCAAGCTCTCGCAATTATATCACCACGGAGATTCATCTAAATCATTGTAAGGATTCACCTAGCGTTTTCAACTTCTCTTTCCTTTCGTGTGATCATCCTTTTGTTACCGGAGTTCTTCATGAAGGTTCTACATGATGGTTCATCAAGGATTTAATTCCTTCTCCAAGTTTTCATCGAGATTCTTTTCTAAGGAGCTCAAGCATTCTTCATCTTGCAATCCAGAGTGCAATTCTTTCTACCATATCATTGGAGATGGTATTATGTCATTCTTGATAATTTGAGTTCGTGTTTCATGATTCACATGTTGTTAAGAATGAGGTATTTTAAATCCATCAACCTCTTCGTTGGAGTTATCTTGTGTCATGTTTCACCTAAAGTCTTCCCTAAGGATTGTTGCTATTTATGGTGCTCATAAATGACCCAAGTTCTTCATTTATCCTCTCGGTGAATATAGTTTCTCTTCTCCTTGATCTTATCAATCCAATCTTGTTTTCGTTAGTGGCAGAATTTCACCTCTTGATTTTGAGATGTTTTCCATAAGCCCGCAACAATCTTACTCTTTTCGCTGTTGGTTTTTCAACAACTCCGTCCAATTCTCTATGGAAGGATGTTTTCTAATTCATTCGAGGTAGAAGATGTTGTTTTTATTTCTTTGTTACTTTCAATTCGTTCTATCTTTTGTTCCGGAGGCATTGTGATGTTGCTCTCTAAGACCCATCGTCTTGTTTTTTCAAGACCATGTTCTTTCCTTTGCTTATCCATTTAACCGGAGTGTTGTGCCCCTTGCTCAAGTCCTTTTTCATCCTATCAAGTCTTGCATCTCTTTTCAACCGGAGTGCTACCTGAATCGGTTCTTTCTTATTCCTCTTTATTAACGGAGTGTTTGCAACTTTTTTCATCTTCTTTCAATTTGTTTAACCTTCCAAGGTTCTTTGGTTTCACTCGTTTGTCAAAGAAGCAACTTAGTTTTACCTCTTCTTTTTCTCTTTCGTTTTTCCCTCCGGTGTCATTCTAGATCTCGGGACGAGATCCTCTCATAGTGGTGGAGTGTTGTAACGCCCCGAGACCGATGTGCCAGGTGTCTTCCAGTTATTCGCTGTTGTTGCCTTGTCATTTTTTTGCGTGTCATGCATTTCATATCATGTCATCATGTGCATCGCATTTGCATACATGTTCGTCTCGTGCATCCAAGCATTTTCCCCGTTGTCCGTTTTGCATTCCGGCGCTCCTATGTCCTCCGGTGTCTCCTTTTGTCTCTTTTCGTGTGTGGGTGTTAAACGTTCTCGGATTGGACCGAGACTTGCCAAGCGACCTTGGTTTACTATCGGTAGACCGCCTGTCAAGTTTCATGCCATTTGGACTTCGTTTGATACTCCAACGGTTAACCGAGGGACCGTAAAGGCCTCGTTTGTGTTGCAGCCCAACACCTCTCCAAAGTGGCCCAAAACCCACCTAAACCCCCTCCACCATCTCGGTCGTTCGATCACGATCGCGTGGCTGAAAACCGCACCTCATTTGGACTCTCCTAGCTCCCTCTACCTATAAATATGCCCTCCCTGTCCATTTTCGCGGACGAAACCCTAGTCTACCACTTCCCTCCGCGCCGCCGGACATGTCCATCCGCGCCGGACGCGTCCACCCCAGCCGGCCACCTCACTTCGGCGAATCAGGCGTCGCCACGTCAGCTTCCCCGCCGCCTCCGCCACTCAGGGGCCGCCACCTATCCGCGCCCGCGCCCCACTTCACCGCGCCACCCGCCGAAGCCCGCCGGCCCAGATCCGGCCCGCGCGGGGCCGAACCGGGGCCGGGTGCCCGATGCTCGCCCGCCGCCCGCCGCCGTCAAGCGCGCGCGCCGCCGCCCGCATCAGGCGCCGCCCCGCATCGCCGCGCGCTGCCTCCTCCTCCGTCGCGCCTGCCCGGCCCCGCCGTGCTCCTCGTCGGGCCGACGCGCCCTCGTCGCCGGCCATCGCCGGAACGCGCCACCTCGCTAGCGTCCTCCTCCCTCGCCGGATCCGGGGAAGGTGGATGAGATCCACCAAACCCAGGAACCAAATGCGCCCGCGCCCGTCCCGGATCTCGTCGTCCCGCTCCGTCCCGTCCCAGGTTGACTTTTCGCGAGGGTATATTTCTCTAAGTACCCAGATCTGCATATTATATGTCCCTGTTCATTGCATCATAACTTTGTACCCGTGGCTCCGGGCGCGTAGCATATCGAATTGTTCGCCTCGACGAGCACTTCATTTCATTCCATTGCACCATGTTCATTTGAGTCCATCTTGATGCCCTAAATGCTGTTGCAAGAGTGCTAGTTTATATTAGTTTCAGATTCATATCAGTAATTGGACTTTTGTCATTTTTGCCATGATTAATATGTGCCTCCTATGAACTTGAGCCCTACATGTGTTTTGAAGTATGCCATGCCATCTTTACACGGGTGTATGCCATGTATTTTTGTGATCTTTGTGGTGACTAGCACAAGCATGCAAAGTAGCTCTCGTAATGTTGCTGATTTCAGGGACTTAGAAATCTTCTAAGTCTTTGCCATGTCATTATTTTTTATGCCATGTATTCATGTTGCTACAGAGTGATCCATGTCTCTTTTAAGCATGATTAGTAAGGATGTTTTGTAGATATTGTGGTGCTCTATCCTTCCATGTCTTTGTTTGCATTTATGGAGCACCCTAGCTTGACTCAATCGAGCTCTACTTTTGCTATAAAATGTTCCTGGCAGAATGTTTATGGGTTAAGCATTTTTGCCGAGGTTGTTGTAGTTGATCCATGCATGCTATGTTGTTGTTCTTGCCATGTTTAGCTTCTATGCCATGTCTAATTGATGGGTGTATGCTTAGTTTGTCATTCAATGCCTTGTGGTGAGTGCATCGAGCTCGTAAACATGCCTACTTAATATCTATTTTGCCATGTTCCAGTTTTCTGCTAAGTCTGAATTTGTTAACGATAATTGCTATGTTCACGTGGTTGCCATTGAAGTTTCTGATCCCTTTTGGTTTAAGGTCAGTAAGGGACTTTTGTTGTATGCTTTGAGTAGCTTCATGACATGCCTTGGTTTGCCATGATATGTTCCTGTAGCATGTTGTTATCTTGCGCTAAACATTGCTTCTTGACGTTAAATTCTTGGCATGTTGTTTATTTCACTAAGTCTGTAACCTGATATCTTTTGCACTTTTTCCATGCTTGTTTGAACCTGCTATTGAGTGAATTAGCCATAGCGCAGTGTTCATATTTTGTCAAGCATCTTGAGTGGATCCCTGCCATGTGATTTGTTGTTATGTTAGAGTGCAGTAGCTTGTTGTTCATGATGCATTTAGATGGCCTCATGCTGTTAATCGCAGACCGGTGCCATATTTGTTTTGCTTGTCATTTGCAAACTGTGCATCCAATTCCGGTGATCTTTATATCGATTTCGACCAAAATCAACTCATCTTTCCAGTGGCACTCTTTGTTTTCCAAGTTGAGGCCAGGTTCAATCTTTCCTTTCCGAAACATGCATATGCTTCGCATATCTCATCCCACATAGCATGCCATGTTTTGCATCATGTGGCTTGCGCATTGCACCGTGGTTGATTGTCTTTTCCTATGCTTGTGTTCTTGCTTTGGGTAGAGCCAGGAGACGAGTTCGTGTTCGAGGAACCCGTTGAGTACGCTTACGAGGTTCAAGCTTTCGTCTTCTCGGAGAACTTTGCAGGCAAGATGACCATACCCTCGAAATCACTTCTATCTTTGCTTGCTAGTTGCTCGCTCTTTTGCTATGCCTATGCTGGGATACCTACCACTTGCTATATCATGCCTCCCATATTGCCAGGTCAAACCTCTAACCCACCTTGTCCTAGCAAACCGTTGTTTGGCTATGTTACCGCTTTGCTCAGCCCCTCTTATAGCGTTGTTAGTTGCAGGTGAAGATGGAGTTTGTTCCATGTTGGAACATGGATATTTGTTGGGATATCACCATACCTCTTATTTCAATTAATGCATCTATACACTTGGTAAAGGGTGGAAGGCTCGGCCTTATGCCTGGTGTTTTGTTCCACTCTTGCCGCCCTAATTTCCGTCATACCGGTGTTATGTTCCTTGATTTTGCGTTCCTTACACGGTTGGGTTATAATGGGAACCCCTTGACAGTTTGCCTTGAATAAAACTCCTCCAGCAAGGCCCAACATTGGTTTTACCATTTGCCACCTAGCCTTTTTTCCCTTGGGTTATGCAGACTCAAGGGTCATCTTTATTTTAACCCCCCCCCCCCGGGGCCAGTGCTGCTCTAAGTGTTGGTCCAACCTGAGAAATGTCCGGCGCCCCCTGGGAAACCAGGGTTTATGCCAACCCGACGTCTTGCTCATCCGGTGTGCCCTGAGAACGAGATATGTGCAGCTCCTATCGGGATTTATCGGCACATCTGGGTGGCTTTGCTGGTCTTGTTTTACCATTGTCGAAATGTCTTGTAACCGGGATTCCGAGCCTGATCGAGTCTTCCTGGGAGAAGGAATATCCTTCGTTGACCGTGAGAGCTTGTGATGGGCTAAGTTGGGACACCCCTGCAGGGATTTGAACTTTTGAAATTCGTGCCCGTGGTTATGGGCCGATGGGAATTTTTTAATGTCCGATTGTAGAGAACTTGGCACTTAACTTAATTAAAATGCATCAACCGCATGTGTAGCCATGATGGTCTCTTTCCGGTGGAGTCCGGGAAGTGACCATGGTGTTGGAGTTATGCTTGAATGTAAGTAGTCTAGGATCACTTCTTGATCATAGATTCTCGAACGCGCCTTGCCTTTCTCTTCTCGCTCTCATTTGCGTAAGTTAGCCACCATATATGCTAGCATTTGCTGCAGCTCCACCTCACATACCTTTTCCCTACCTATAAGCTTAAATAGTCTTGATCGCGAGGGTGTGAGATTGCTGAGTCCCCGTGACTCATAGATTACTTACAAAACCAATTTGTAGGTGCCGATGATACCGTGCAGGTGATGCAATCGAGCTCAAGGAGGAGCTCGAGGAAGATCTTGTTCATTGTGTTGTTTCGTTTCAGTTGATCAGTAGTGGAGCCCAGTTGGGTCGATCGGGGATCTGTAGCATCAGGGGTAGTCTTCTTTTATTTTGGTTCCGTAGTTGGACCTTGTTAGTATCTGAATGATGTAATGCTTTATTCATGTATTGTGTGAAGTGGCGATTGTAAGTCAACCTGTACCTCATTCTTATTCAGTACATGGGATGTGTAATGATTACCCCTCTTGCGACATTGCTTACAATGCGGTTATGCCTCTAAGTCGTGCTTCGACACGTGGGAGCTATGGCCGCATCATGGGCGTTACACAGTCTGAGTGTTCTGAGGCCATATCTGCATATGCTAGGCTCGTCAAGTTTAACCCGAGTATTCTGTGTGTGCAAAACTGGTTTGCACCCATTGTATGTGAACGTAGAGCTTATCACACCCGATCATCACGTGGTGTCTCTGCACGACGCACTATCGCAACGGTGCATACTCAGGGAGAACACTTATACCTTGAAATTTTAGTAAGGGATCATCTCGTAATGCTACCGTCGTACTAAGCAAAATAGGACGCATAAAAGATAAACATCACATGCAATCGAAGTACGTGACATGATATGGCCATCATCATCTTGTGCCTTTGATCTCCATCTCCAAAGTACTGTCATGATCTCCATCGTCATCGGCATGACACCATGATCTCCATAATCTTGATCTTTATCAATGTGTCATCACATGGTCGTCTCGCCAACTATTGCTTTTGCAAATATTGCAATCGCATAGCGATAAAGTAAAGCATTTATATGGCGTTTGCATCTTATGCAATAAAGAGGCGACCATAAGGCTCCTGCCAGTTGCCGATAACTTTAACAAAACATGATCATCTTATAGAAAAACTAATGTCTCATCACGTCTTAACCATATCACATCACAACATGCCCTGCAAAAACAAGTTAGACGTCCTCTACTTTGTTGTTGCAAGTTTTACGTGGCTGCTACGAGCTTAGTAAGAACCATTCTTACCTATGGCATAAAAACCACAACGTGGTATAGTGATTGCTTTTTGATCTTCAAAAAGAACCTTGTTCATTGAATCCAATTCAACTAAAGTTGGAGAAACCGACACCCGCCAGCCACCTGTGTGCAAAGCACGTCGGTAGAACCAGTCTCATGAACGCGGTCATGTAATGTTGTTCCGGGCCGCTTCATCCAACAATACCGCTGAATTAAGAAACAACTAGTGACGGCAAGCAATATGTATATACCCACGCCCACAACTCCTTTGTGTTCTACTCGTGCATATAACATCTACGCATAGACCTGGCTCTGATACCACTGTTGGGAAACACAGTAATTTCAAAAAAAATTCTACGCACACGCAAGATCCATCTAGGTGGTGCATAGCAACGAGAGGGGAGAGTGTTGTCCACGTACCCTTGTAGACCGTAAGTGGAAGTGTTATGTCAACGCGGTTGATGTAGTCGTACGTCTTTACAATCCGACCAATCCTAGCACCGAAGATACGGCACCTCTGTGATCTGCACACGTGCAACTCAGTGATGTCCCACGAACTCTAGATCCAGCTGAGGTCGAGGGAGAGTTTCGTCAGCAAGACGGCGTGATGACTGTGATGATGAAGTTACCGACGCAGGGCTTCACCTAAGCACTACAACGATATGACCGAGGTGGAAATCTATGGAGGGGGCACCGCACACGGCTAAACAAACAACTTGTGTGTCTATGGGGTGCCCCCATCCCCCGTATATAAAGGAGTGGAGGAGGGGAAGGCCGACCTCTATGGCGCGCCCCAAGGGGGATTCCTACTCCTACTAGGAGTAGGTTTCCCCCCTTTCCTAGTCAAACTAGAGGGGGGAGGAAGGGAAGAGGGAGAGGAAGGAAAGGGGGGCCGACCCCCTGATGAAGCCATGTACCTAGGGTAGGGTCATAGGCCTGACCTAGACACTCTCCCCTAGGACATCATCCTAAAACCAGAAGCATTCGAGGGATAGCATCATCCACTCGACTACAAAGCATTCCACTCAGAAGACTCAAAGTCACTCGACCACGACAATTATCACTCGACGGGCAGAAGATCTAAAGTCACTCTGCACGACAACGGTCGGACGTTTACTTCATAGACTTAATAGGCATTTATGTCACTTTATTGCTAGCGTTACCAGTAACGCCCCCCTCTTGATGTACCTTAAAACCCTTGTAGCGTGGGCTGGCTGGGGTCTAGGCGCACTCTATATAAGCCACCCCCCTCCACTGGCACAAGGGTTCACACCCCATGTAAACACACATATATAATCCAGTCGACCGCCTCCGGGCACTGAGACATAGGGCTGTTACTTCCTCCGCGAAGGGCCTGAACTCGTAAAACTCGTGTGTACAACTTCGCCATAGCTAGGATCTTGCCTCCTCATACCTACCCCCCATTCTATTATCAGTCTTAGATCCACGACAGTTGGCACCCACCATGGGGCAGGTGTCTTAGCGACTTTTTGGTGGAGTTGTGATTTTTTCCGATTCTCGTCATCATGGTTTCCGCCGGCGGACTGGTTGAGGGCCACGAAATCCGTCTTGGCGTGCTCGTTTTCATTGCCGACGACTCCGCTTGGCTTCGGCAAGCTCCACTCGACGTCGATGCGCTCCCTGTCCGCGGGGCGACGCACTTTCACACGTGCGTCCGCGGTGTCCTTCTCCCGCAACCGTCGACCCAGTATCAGTCGCCTCCTATGGTGTCCATGTCCCTCACTGTTCGCCGGCGCAAGCGTTCCGGTTGGTCGCGGCTCCAGCGGAGGGTGAGACACGCGGTGGCCTGCCAGTCGGCCACCTCACAAGTCGCGGCAATCGAGCCCGACGAAACTCTCTACAGCCTGTTCGACCTGTCGACTGGCTCCATCGAGACCGCATCCGAGTGCGACAGCAGCAATCCCACGGCGGATGTCTTGATGGTCAATGGACCACCCAATCCTCCTGGCTTCCCCCGCGACGACAGTGGTGATGGCGGCGGTGATCCATCGCGCGTTCATGAGGAGTACCGCCCCGATCCCCTTTCTTCGCAGCGGAGGGAAGAGCTTCGCCGCCGCAATATGGATGCACTTCACACTCCTATCGTTGGAGAAACACCCAAGGCCGGGGCCTTGGAGGAAGCGTGCCTGGCCAACTTGGCTGAGCGCACTCGACTGGAGAACCTGCAGCATGCACTCGACAAGCGTGCTCGGCAGCGGATCCCTGAATCCAGTCGATGGTAGCTTTTTCTGCCTCAAACTCAGGTGTATCGCACTCTGATTCAAAATCTCACAGCTGCAGCCCGAATAGCAGAGTCAATCAAGCCTTCCCAGTCGGAGGGTCGCAGAGGTTTGATACAGATCCAGGTCTTGCTCCGAGCAGCTGGAGAGCAGAACACGGTAGTGTCTCAGTCGCGGAATAGGATTCATAGCAGGTCTGTGGTGGCGGATATAGTACAGTCAGCCCACAGCCCAAGATCGCCCCGCAACGTGAAGGACGTGGGCACAAGCAAGACCAGTACAGAAACCATGAGCAATATGATCACCTCCTCGGCCATGATGACCGTCGTCGAGTGCCCACGCCTCCTCCGAGGAGTGGGTCGTATGTGCCTCGGCGGCATGATGACAGACGCCCTCACAGCGGTGAGCAAAGAATACCAGTCGACCTAAGGGAGCCAGGCTTTGATGCGAGATCTATTCTCGTTCAAGGTCTGGTTGACAGGAACAGAGCACACAGAGAAGGCCATGACAGAGATTATCCAACTGGCGGCAGAGTGCATGTTTCAGGTCCCGAGTGTTTCAGCGGAGCCATCAGGGCCATAGTGATTCCTCCCAATTTCAGGTTGGCGACAGGAGTCAGCAAGTTTATGGGTAGGTCTAAGCCTGACACTTGGCTTGAGGACTATCGAGTAGCTGTACAAATTGGTGGTGGCAATGATGAAGTCGCCATGAAGCACCTTCCTCTGATGTTGGAAGGTTCGGCCAGAGCATGGCTGAACCAGTTAGAACCTGGCAGTATATTCAGTTGGGAGGAACTCGCCCGAGTGTTTGTTAGGACTTTTGAAGGTACTTGCAAGCGACCAGCGGGGTTGACTGAATTGCAGCATTGTGTGCAAAAACCGAATGAAACCCTGAGAGACTATATCCAGAGATGGATCACGTTACACCATACAGTGGAGAATGTGTCAGATCACCAAGCAGTTTGTGCCTTCAAGGAAGGCGTTAAGTATCGGGAATTGAATCTGAAATTCTGTCGAATAGGAGATATGTCCCTGACTCGGATGATGGAGATTGCCACCAAATACGCTAACGACGAAGAAGAAGACCGACTCCAGAGTGGCAAGCATAAAACAGTCGCCCAGGACACCGGTGGAGGTACTTCCAATCGGAAACAGAAGCGTAAGGGCGAGCCAGCTGCTCCTGGTGAGGCTTTAGTTGTGGCTCAAGGAAAGTTCAAGGGGAAGCCCAAAGGGCCCTGGAACCCCAAGAAAGTGAAAGATCAAGACGGAAATGATGTGTTGGATTTGCCATGTCACATTCACACCAAGAAAGATGAAGAGGGTAATCTGATTTATCCTAAACACACCACTCGGTAGTGTCGACTCCTGATCCAGCAGTTCCGAGAGAAACAACCCAATGAGAAGGAAAAAGAGTCAGACAAGGTTGAGGATAAGGAAGATGATGATGATGGTTTTCCCAACTTCAACTCCACTCTGATGATTTTTGCTAATGTTGAGAGCAAAAGTCGACTGAAAGTTATCAACAGAGAAGTGAACATGGTTGCTCTGGCAACACCAAGTTATTTGAAGTGGTCCCAGACTGCCATCACGTTCGACCAGTCTGACCATCCAACACGTATAGCCACCCCTGGGAGGCAAGTGTTGGTGGTCGACCCAG
Source organism: Triticum urartu (assembly GCF_003073215.2). Lineage (NCBI taxonomy): Eukaryota > Viridiplantae > Streptophyta > Magnoliopsida > Poales > Poaceae > Triticum > Triticum urartu. The sequence continues at coordinate 359,986,604 of NC_053025.1, read as the reverse complement.
TTGTCGAAGGCACTCGACTGACTAAACTGCTGATGGATGGTGGTAGCGGCCTGAATATCCTTTGTGCTGAAACCTTGAAGGGAATGGGGATTCCGATGTCTAAGCTCAGCAAAAGTAATATGAGTTTCCATGGCGTTATACCTGGCAAGAAGGCTGAATCACTCGGCCAGATCGCCCTTGATGTGGTTTTCGGTGATTCCAAGAATTACCGCAAGGAAAAGTTGACATTTGAAGTAGTGGATTTCCAGAGTGCTTATCATGCTATTCTGGGTAGGCCTGCCTATGCACATTTCATGGCTCGACCGTGCTATGTGTACCTCAAATTGAAAATGCCTGGTCCCAGAGGAGTGATCACTATCACTGGCAATTGGCAGAAGGCAGAAGAGTGCTTCCAGAATGGCTCAAAAATCGCCGATGCACAAATGGCAGCAGTCGAAATGCAAGAATACCAAAAAAATGCAGATCCGAGTGATTTGCTGCGCTCCAAGAAGCCTGCCACGGATTCTGCATTTCAGTCGCCTGGTGAAACCAAGCCGATTCATATTCACCCGACCGATCCTAATGTTGCTCCTACTCATATCTCAACCTCACTCGACAGCAAATAGGAAGAAGCGCTCATCCAGTTCCTCCATGAGAACTGGGACATCTTTGCATGGAAACCTTCTGACATGCCGGGTATACCTAGGGGACTGGCTGAGCATCGTTTGTGAGTTGACCCGAAAGTAAAACTAGTCAAAAAACATCTTCGATGGTCCGCCATACAGAAGAGAAAAGCAATTGGTGAGGAAGGGGCTCGCCTCCTGGCAGCTGAGTTCATCCGAGAGATTTACCACTCCGAGTGGCTCGCCAATGTTGTTATGGTCCCCAAGAAGGACGACTCACTTCGCATGTGCATTGACTTCAAGCATATCAATCGGTCCTGCCCGAAAGATCATTTTCCTCTCCCCCGCATCGACTAGATTGTCGACTCGACTGTGGGGTGTGAGCATTTGTCTTTTCTAGACGCCTATTCCGGGTACCATTAGATCCGACTATATGGACCCGATGAGATAAAAACAGCTTTCATCACACCATTCGGGTGTTTTTGTTATGTCACCATGTCGTTCGGTCTCAAGAATGCTGGAGCTACATTCATGAGGATGATTCAGAAGTTGTCTGCTCACTCAAATCAGTCGGAATGTGGAAGCATACATGGATGACATTGTGGTCAAGTCGCGTAAAGGTTCCGGCCTGCTGACTGACCTTGCTGAAATCTTTGCCAACCTGAGAAGAAATGATATCAAGCTTAACCCATCAAAGTGCACATTCGGAGTTCCTGGCGGAAAGTTACTCGGCTTCCTCGTTTCCGAACAAGGAATCGACGCGAACCCAGAGAAAGTTGGTGCCATACTCCGGATGAAGCGTCTTGTGCATGTGCATGATGTCCAGAAGCTTACTGGTTGTTTGGCCGCCTTGAGTCGATTCATTTCTCGCCTCGGTGAAAAGGCATTGCCTCTTTACCGACTGAAGAAATCTGACAAGTTCGACTGGACTCCTGAAGCTGATGCAGCGTTTGCAGAACTCAAAGCCCTACTTTCCACCCAGCCGGTGCTTGCTACCCCAATCAGCAAAGAGCCTTTACTGCTTTATATTGCAGCCACTGGACAAGTTGTCAGTACAGTACTCACAGTCGAGCGGGAAGAAGAATCAAAAGCCTATAAAGTGTAGCGCCCAGTATACTATGTTTCTGAAGTTCTGACTCCATCCAAGCAAAGATATCCACATTATCAAAAGCTTGTTTATGGGATTTACATGACCACGAAGAAGGTTGCACATTATTTCTCTGACCACTCCATTACAGTCGTCAGCGACGCACCATTGTCAGAAATTTTGAGCAACAGAGATGCAACTGGTCGAGTGGCAAAGTGGGCGATTGAACTCCTCCCCTTGGATATCAAGTTTGAGGCAAAGAAAGCTATCAAGTCCCAGGCAATAGCAGATTTCCTCGCCGAGTCGATCGAACAACAACTGCCGACTCATATTCACTCGGACCATTGGACCATGTTCTTTGATGGATCTAAGATGATGAATGGTTCTGGTGTTGGGGTAGTATTGGTATCCCCCCGAGGCGACAAGCTCCGCTACGTTCTCCAGATTCATTTTGATTCCTCCAACAATGAAGCTGAATATGAGGCACTTTTGTACGGGTTGCGTATGGCCATTTCACTAGGCGTCCGTCGCCTCATGGTCTACGGCGACTCAGATTTGGTGGTTAATAAAGTAATGAAGGAGTGGTACGTCAGAAGCCCGGCTATGACTGGCTATTGTAATGCAGTGAGAAAGTTCAAGAAGAAGTTTGAGGGTTTAGAGCTCCATCACATACCCCGACTGAAAAATCAAGCAGTGGATGATTTGGCGAAGATAGGTTCCAAGAGGGAAGCCATTCCCAGTAATGTGTTTTTGGAACATATCCATACACCTTCAGTCCAGGAAGATCCTTTCACTGAAGAGCTCCCACAACCAAAGAGCGACACTGATCTGACTGAAGTCGAAGTCCCAGTCGTGGTCGACTTGATCATGCAGGTTTTGGTCATCACTCCCGACTGGACAGTGTCGTACATCGCGTATATTCTTAGGAAGGAACTCCCAGAGGACGAAGAAGAGGCCCGACAGATCGTCCGCCGATCTAAAGCTTTTACTGTGATAGGAGGGCAGCTGTTCAGAGAAAGTGTAACTGGAGTCAGCCAGAAATGCATAACACCAGAAGAAGGTCGAGTGATCCTCAACGACATCCACTCGGGGACCTGTGGTCACCATGCGTCCTCTCGGACCATTGTGGCCAAAGCATACCAAGCGGGATTTTATTGGCCACGGGCAAATGAGATGGCACAAGAAATAGTCGACAGATGTGAAGGTTGCCAGTTTTATTCCAACATGTCTCACAAGCCTGCGTCAGCCCTGAAGACCACTCCACTCATCTGGCCCTTTGCTGTTTGGGGTTTGGACATGGTTGGACCCCTGAGAACGGGTAGGAGCGGCTTCACTCATGTACTCGTGGCAGTCGACAAGTTCGCCAAATGGATTGAAGCCAAACCTATCAAAAGTCTTGAAGCCAGTACTGCGGTCAGTTTCATCAGAGAGTTAACATTCAGATATGGTGTTCCGCATAGCATCATCAATGACAATGGGTCGAACTTCGATTCTGATGAGTTCAGAGCCTTCTGTGCTTCCCAAGGCACTCGAGTCGACTATGCTTCAGTCGCCCATCCCTAGTCAAACGGACAAGCTGAAAGAGCAAATGAATTGATTCTCAAAGGACTGAAACGCTGACTGATGCGTGATCTCAAGCACGCGGCAGGCGCCTGGGTCGATGAACTTCCATCAGTGCTTTGGGGTTTGAGGACAACTCCTAATCGGTCGACTGGCCGAACTCCATTCTTCTTGGTCTATGGAGCTGAAGTTGTTCTTCCGAGTGACTTGCTTCATAATGCATCCAGAGTCAAGCTTTTCTCAGAAAATGAAGCAAAACAGGCTCGACAAGACGCAGTTGATCTCCTGGAAGAGGAAAGAGAGATGGCCCTGATCTGGTCGACCATTTATCAGCAAGACCTGCGTCGATTCCACGCTAGAAACGTGAGGGGTCGAGCATTTCAAGAAGGAGACTTGGTTCTTTGAGTGGATCAGCAGAAACCACACAAGCTCGCCCCTACTTGGGAAGGCCCCTTCATTATCACCAGAGTGCTCCACAATGGAGCATACCACTTGTACAATGTCGAGCACAAGAAAGACGAGCCACGCGCTTGGAATGCGGAGCTGCTCCGCCCCTTTTACACTTAAGCATTCAGACTATTGAGATGTAATAAGAAATACCCTTTAGTTTGATTATCAAAGACACAGTTTTACAGTCTCTTAAATGATTCTTGTTCCTTTTTTATGTTCTAAATCCCCCAGTGGGTGCCTTAGATGTGAATCCATTTCGCCTAAGTTTTTAAAAAATCAAATCCTACCGAGTGTTGAGCAAGCCTCTCACTCGGAGGCTTAGCTGCGAATTCGTTTTGCCTAAGTTTGAAAAATCCTACTGAGTGATGAGCAAGCCTCTCACTCGGGGGTTTAGCTGCAGTCCAGTACTCGCCTAAGTTTGAAAAAAATCCTATCGAGTGATGAGCAACCCTCTCACTCGCGGGCTTAGCTGCAGTCCAGTACTCGCCTAAGTTTGAAAAATCCTACTGAGTGATGAGAAAGCCTCTCACTCGGGGGCTTAGCTGCAGTCCAGTACTCGCCTAAGTTTGAAAAATCCTACCGAGTGATGAGCAAGCCTCTCACTCGGGGGCTTAGCTGCAGTCCAGTACTCGCCTAAGTTTGAAAAAAATCCTACCGAGTGATAAGCAAGCCTCTCACTCGGGGGCTTAGCTGCAGTCCAGTACTCGCCTAAGTTTGGAAAATCCTACCGAGTGATGAGCAAGCCTCTCACTCGGGGCTTAGCTGCAGTCCAGTACTCGCCTAAGTTTGAAAAAAATCCTACCGAGTGATGAGAAACCCTCTCACTCGGGGGCTTAGCTGCAGTCCAGTACTCGCCTAAGTTTGAAAATCCTACTGAGTGGTGAGAAAACCTCTCACTCGGGGGCTTAGCTGCAGTCCAGTACTCGCCTAAGTTTAAAAAATTCTACCGAGTGGTGAGCAATCCTCTCACTCGGGGGCTTAGCTGCAGTCCAGTACTCGCCTAAGTTTAAAAAAATCCTACCGAGTGGTGAGCGACCCTCACACTCGGGGGCTTAGCTGCAGTCCAGTACTCGCCTAAGTTTGAAACACATCACTATCCGCAAGGACGACGAGGTGTAGGTCGACTGCAACCCTCTCTTCAGAGCTGCGCCACAAATACAATGTGCGCTCTGTCCTCATCCGCAAGGACGATGAGGTGCAGGTCGACTGCAACCTTTTCTTCGGAGCTACACCACAAATACAACGTGCGCTCCATCCTCATTCGCAAGGACGATGAGATGCAGGTCGACTGCAGCCTTCTCTTCAGAGTTGCGCCACAAATACAACATGCGCTCCATCTTAATCTGCAAGGACGACAAGGTGCAGGTCGACTGGGACATCCTCCTTAGAATTGCATCTCAAGTACAAAGATTATCCTCCAAGACTACGCGTCGTCAGTAGGACTGCGTATCAACTTCCAAAAATCTACACTTATAACCGTCAATACTGAGGCTGACATGACCTCGCGCCTGGCTCAAGTATTCGGATGCTCGATTGGATCCATGCCTTTCACATACCTTGGGTTGCCAATGGGCACAACCAGGCCGACGGTGACTGATCTCATGCCTTTGGTGTCCTCTGTCGAGTGCAAACTCTCTACGGCCGCTTCGCTTCTGGATCTTGGCTCCAAACTTACACTCGTGAATTCGGTGATCACATCGCCGGCGATCTATGCTATGTGCTCCATTAGACTGCCGCCGAAGATACTTGACCATCTGGACAAATTAAGACGCTGATGTCTCTGGGCCAAGAACACGGATGATGGTGTGAAAGCAGCTTCAATGGCGGCTTGGGGATTGGTTTGCAGACCTAAACACAAAGGGGGGCTCGGAGTACCTGCCCTTGGGGTCCAAAACCAAGGTTTGTTACTGAAGCAACTGCATAAGTTTTATAACCACATGGATATACCATGGGTTCAGCTAGTTTGGGACAGTGTGCCACATGCCTTTGATCCATGTGGATCGCTTTGGTGGAAGGATGTCATGGCCCTGGCGCCAATATACAGAGGCGTCACATCCGTCAAGGTGGGGAATGGGAGTACAGTTCTGTTCTGGAAAGATGACTGGTGTGGCGAAATTTTGGCAGACAGCCACCCCCGTCTATTCTCCATTGCTGAAAATGAAGATGTTTCCGTTCAGAAGTTGCTAACAGCACCAACGCTGGACCAAAACTTCCACTTGCCGCTCTCGATTCAGGCTAGAGGAGAGCTCGAAGATCTCCAGAATGCCTTGGCCACGGTGGAGCTGACAGAGCGGGCTGATGTTTGGAAGGCCGTGTGGGGATCGGACGGGCTCGCTTCCAACAAATTTTATCTCCACTGCTTCCGAGACGAGGACGCAGATGAGGCGTTTAAGTGGGTCTGGAAGACAAAATGCACTAACAAGTGGAAGGTATTTGCTTGGCTGCTTCTCGCTGATAGGTTAAGCACTCAAGGACTGCTCAGAAGAAAGAATATGAAACTGAGGGATGACAATTATGCATGCATGTTATGCCGCCAACCTCCCGAGGAAACAGTGGAACACCTGTTCTTTCAGTGTGCTTTTACCAGATCATGCTGGGGGAAGTTGGGGATCACTTGGCCGTGCCAGGGCAATAGGCTACAACTTCTGCATGCAGTGAAAAGTGTGTGGTCCAGACCGATGTTCATGGACATTTTCATCGTGGCAGCTTGGAGTATTTGGAAGGAACGTAACAATAAACACTTTAGAGGTATCATGCCCACTGTGGATGGATGGAGCCCGAGGTTCAAGTGGGACTTTGGTATGATGAGACATAGAGTCAAAGAGGCCTTAGTGCCCTTTGTTCGGCAGGTGGCCAACCTGACCTAGCTAGTTCCTCTATACTCTGTTGTATAGGGATTCTCCTAATCACTACCCCCTCCTCTCATGTAATCTCAATCATGTAACTCTTTGTGTGGAGGTTTAATACAAAGTCAGTGGGGGGTGCCCTCACTGTCCCAAAGTTCAAAAAAAAGTTCCACTCGTAGGCAAACACAAGCATTTTCAGAAGATAAACCAAGTTCAGATAAATCCTAAAGTTCCAGAACACGGATAAAAGTATTTGGGCATCAGGCCCCAAGGAGTCTAACGGTTACAAAACCACTCGGCATTCCGAGGCAAATTTAAGGCGAGGTATAAAGTTTGTTCACTCCGCAGGAGGAGGGCTTGCAGGATCGACAAACTCGTCCAGATCAATTCCGTCAGTGATCCGAGTGGAAGCAGCAATGAAGGTTTCCATGAAGGATTGGAAGTCATGCCTTTTGGTGTTGGCAACTTTGATTGCTGCCAACTTCTCTTCTCGAGCTTCTTTGCAGTGGACCCGAACCAGCGACAGAGCCACGTCAGCACCACATCGGGCAGAAGACTTCTTCCATTCCTGCACTCGACCAGGAACCTCATTGAGTCGAGTCATCAGGGACTCGAGGTCATTTTGAAGCGTTGCCCTTGGCGAAAGTGATGTATCAATGCGCGACACCGCCACCTTCAGGCGAGCAAGATAGCTCGTAACGCTAGCAACACGAGATTCCAGTCGGAGCACGTTCATGGCAGCCTCATCGCCGACAGGAGAAAGGATGGGGTCAAAGCCTGTCTCGGTCCGTCCAGTTTCTTCTTCAAAGTTTTGGCAGAATTCTGCAGATTCAAGGAGTTAATGAGTCGACCGGTTCATGGTGACTTGCAAACAGTAAAATCGGTCGGATAGAGAAAAGTACCTTCGAGCATAAGGAAGAGCTTCTTGGAGAGTGCTTTCAGATAAGCTTCCAGGTCCTTTCTCCTACGAGGCATGCTTTCCACCTGCTCGTTCAGAGTCACCTTATCTTTCTTCAGACGAGTCGCCTCTCAGTTGGACTCGGTAAGAGACGCCTTCAGCTTGGTGATTTCCTCCTCTAGCGCACCGACCGAAGCCAGCTTCTTGTCAGCCAGTGCAGTCTTCTCCTGGGCCTCCTTTTGTGCAGCTGCAAGATCGAGGTCCTTCTTCGCTAGAGCCTGCCTCATTTTTTCTGCAAGATATACACTTGGGTCAGGTAGGAGAACGAAGAAATAACTTGAGGGATGGTCAAAATAAACAGTCGACAGGTCATTACCTTCCGTACCAGCCACTTCATCTTTAGCCTTTTTCAAGTTCTGATGGGCCAGCTCCAAGTCAAGGTTGAGTTGTCTCTGCTTTTCCTCGAATTCAGCGAACTTGGAGATAAGCGCACAGGATTTCTACAATTAGCAAAATACATGTCAATGGACAAGATGAAAGATCATTTACTTTCGAGTGAATAAAACTTTAAGACTACTAGAGAATCAAACATTCTACAGTAGTCTTGGGGACTACACCCAGTGGGTGCACTTATCGTGCCCCCACTGGTTTAGATTCCACTCGACATGGTCTGCCCAGACTGAGTGGAAGAAGAAAAAAAAGAGAGAGAAGAAAAGAGAAAGACATACTCAGACCCCAACCGACTGCCAGCAGTCGACTGCGGTCTCGGGGACTACGCCCAGTGGGTGCACTTAGCGTGCCCCCACTGGTTCAGATTCCACTCGACATGGTCCGCCCAGATCGAGTGGAAGAGTTAAACAACAAAGATGTCAAACGCCCACTGGGTGCGCAGATGCGAAGTGCAGGATAACAAGAAATTGCACGGAGAAAGGTTATCAGCTAGCATATCCTAGCAGAACAAACAACAAGATAAGAGTTCAGTCGGAAGCCAACTTACCTGGACATTGGCTTGAAGGGTCGCGTTGGCGTCATAAGCAGCCTGACTATTTTCGTGCACCACCTTCACTCGCTCCATCATTATGCCAGCTTGGCAAATGGCTTCTGCAGCGGCGTCCGCTTGGCTTTCTAGGACGTGATGAGTGGTGAAGAATGGGATTGACGGTGCAGACGTAGCAGCTTGAAGTTCCGATGCATGCAGCTGGACGGTTGAAGCAAGCACTGGTATAGTCGACGATGTGGGGCGTTCACTCGATACTGGATCAGCAAAAGTAACAGAAGCCCAAGTCACATCTTCAGGTTGTTGAATCGCTGACTCTGCCGCCAGCACCGATTGGGATGTCTTGCCAGCTGATGCCTTCTTGTTCCTCCTAGGCCTCAGTGGCACGTCCTCGTTGTTGTTGGAAGTTCAATGACATTGGGAGCAGCTGCAAAAAGATCAGTCACCGGGATGCAGTCGACCCCAGATCAATCGCCAGAATTTAATCGACCGATAAAACGGCCGAGTAACTGAAGACAGGATTACGAGAGTTGTACCCGGGTTGGAAGTGACTGCATCTTCCATTTCTTCATCTTCATACTTGTGGGTGGAAGTCCCGGAGGTAGCAGCACTGCAAATTTCAAGATTCAGTCGGTCATGTCTATCACGGTGGGTCGACCAAAACTCGACTCGTACTAAACCAAGAAATCAGGTCTGACTATTACCCGGAAACTGTAGGAATGGCCACTTTGATCTTGGGAAAGGCCTTCTGCAGTTTTGACGACGCAGCTTTCGGTTGTTTCGGTGCCTTATCAGCCGGCGCAACTTTCGGTTGCAACGGTTCCTTCTCAGTCGGCACTGGAGAAGACGTCCGAGGGCGCTTTGATGACTGCCCAGTCGGCGTGGTCGCTTTGTCATGGATGCTTGTCACATCGTGAGTGTGCTTGGATCGCTTTTCCCTACGGGGAGATGAGTTGACCTCTTCTTCAACACTCGGGTCGTCACTCTCCTTGTCCTCCTCTTCATCAGAGTGCCACTCACCACTCTCGCCTCCGCTCGCCTCCCCCTCCGGATCCTGCTCCTGTTCCTCGTTGGGCATCGAGTACATCTCAATAAGGGCCTGAAAGACAACAAGTGAAGCAAAAAATCAGTCGTTTGACTACAAGCAGTTACATGATAAATCAAGAGAACGCTCGGCAATTTAGAGTTGGACCTTGTCTGGTTGGCGCGAGTTGTCGACTGGAGGGACTCTCCTAGACCCCCTGGGGTTATCTTTGTTGCCAGTGATACCCCTCAGCCACTTCTCCACCGTATCCTCGTCGACCTCTTCTGGGTGGATCCAAGTGGAATCCTCAATGCCCGAATACATCCACATCGGATGGTCACGAGCTTGAAGCGGCTGAATGCATCGCTTAAGGAAGACCTCCAACAGATCCATGCCAGTCATGCCATCACGGACGAGTTGGACCACCCGCTCGACTAGCACCTTCACCTCCGCTTTCTTCTCCGGGGTCACTTTCAAGGCGGAGGGCTTCTCGACTCGAGCCATGGAAAAGGGGGGAAATCCGGTCGACTGGCCTGGAGTCGGCTGGTCTTTGCAATAGAACCAGGTCGACTGCCACCCTCGGACTGACTCAGGAAGGATCATGGCTGGGAAAGTGCTTTTACCTCTCATTTGAATCCCAAGACCCCCACACATCTGGATCACGTGCGTCCTCTCATCACTCGGGTTAGCCTACTTGACCGACTGAGAACGACACATGAAAATGTGCTTGAAGAGGCCCCAGTGTGGTCTACAACCCAAGAAATTCTCGCACATGGACACGAAGGCAGCGAGGTACACGATGGTGTTGGGGGAAAAGTGGTGGAGTTGTGCTCCAAAGAAGTTCAAGAAGCCTCGAAAAAAAGGATGGGGAGGCAAAGAAAACCCGCGGTCAACATGGGTGGCGAGGAGAACGCACTCACCCTCCTGCGGATGTGGTTCGGTCTCGCCCTCCGGGAGCCGCGCCGATTCGTGGGGATCAGTCCCCCCTCAACCAGATTGTCGATGTCGTCCTGACGAATCATCGACCGAATCCAATCGCCCTGGATCTAGCCATGCGGCAGGACAGACCTCGACGAAGATCTGCCCCGGCTGGACTTCTTCCCCTTCACCTTTGTTGCCGCCTTCTTCTCGCGCTCCAAGGCCACCGTATTCTCCTTCCCCATTGCAGCGGGCGGAGCTCGAACAGAGCGGCGGCGCCAGGAGCAGAGGTGGATGTGGTAGAGAAAGCGGGGGATAAAGAGGAAGAATGGAAACACACAGTGCAAAAAAGCCCAATTCGGCACCTTATATGAGGTCGTTTCTGAGTGGCTGGCTTGTGGGTCCGGGCGATCCTATCAAATCCCGCAATAGTCGCGCGCGCAATACATGGCAAAAAAGGTGGCGCAGTGATCGAGGCAGCCCTGCCTAATCCAACCCAATTACTGCGGCATCCTCCGCCCCGCGTGCTTCCCGAAATTTGAATCCCACAATATCCGCGAGCAACAGAGCAACCTGTCAGACGGAAGATTTTTCCCATATCAGCACTCAAAGCTTAGCAGTAAAAGTTCACTCGGTAGAACCAAGAATGGATCAAGGCGACTGAAAAAGAAGTTGAAGTCAGCATGATTGCTCATTTGGTCCCAATAAGACGCTTCCGAAGCGCGAAAATTGAATCGGAGGTGTTCTCAACTCCTCCTCCACTTGAACCCTGAACCATTCGGGGGCTAATGATGAAGCTATGTACCTAGGGTAGGGTCATAGCACTGACCTAGACACCCTCCCCTAGGACATCATCCTAAAACCAGAAGCATTCGAGGGATAGCATCATCCACTCGACTATGAAGCATTCCACTCGGAAGACTCAAAGTCACTCGACCACGACAATTATCACTCGACAGACAGAAGATCTAAAGTCACTCTGCACAACAACGGTCAGACGTTTACTTCATAGACTTAATAAGCATTTATGTCACTTTATTGCTAGCGTTACCAGTAACGCCCCCCTCTTGATGTACCTTAAAACCCTTGTAACGTGGGCTGGCTGGGGTCTAGGCGCACTCTATATAAGCAACCCCCCTCCACTGGCACAAGGGTTCGCACCCCCTGTAAACACACTGATACATAATCCATTCGACCGCCTCCGGGCACCGAGACATAGGGTTGTTACTTCCTCCGCGAAGGTCCTGAACTCGTAAAACTCGTGTGTACAACTTCGCCATAGCTAGGATCTTGCCTCCTCATACCTACCCCCCATTCTACTGTCAGTCTTAGATCCACGACACCCCCTTCCCCAATTCGGATTGGGCCTTGGGGGGCCACCACTTGGCCGCCTCCTCCTCTATTCCTCATGGCCCATCAAGGCCCATTAACTCCCCAGGGGGTTCCGGTAACCTCTCGGTACTCCGGTATATGCCCGAACTCATCCGAAACCATTCCGGTGTCCAAACATAACCTTCCAATATATCAATATTCATGTGCCAACTATTTTGAGACTCCTCGTCATGTCCGTGATCACATTCGGGACTCCGAACTACCTTTGTTACATCAAAACACATAAACTAATAATATCGATCGTCACTGAACGTTATGCGTGAGGACCCTACGGGTTCGAGAACTATGTAGACATGACCAAGACTCATCTCCGGTCAATAACCAATAGCGGAACCTGGATGCTCATATTGGTTCCTACATATTCTATGAAGATCTTTATCGGTCAAACCGCATAACAACATATGTTGTTCCTTTGTCATCGGTAAGTTACTTGCCTGAGATTCGATCGTCGGTATCTCAATACCTAGTTCAATCTCATTACCGGCAAGTCTCTTTACTCGTTCTGTAATGCAACATCCTGTCACTAACTCATTAGTCACATTTCTTGCAAGGCTTATAGTGATGTGCATTACCGAGAGGGCCCAGAGATACCTCTCCGACAATCGGAGTGACAAATCCTAATCTCGATCTATGCCAACTCAACAAACACCATCGGAGACACCTGTAGAGCATCTTTATAATCACCCGGTTATGTTGTGATGTTTGATAGCACACAAGGTGTTCCTCCGGTATTCGGGAGTTGCATAATCTCATAGTCAGAGGAACATGTATAAGTCATGATGAAAGCAATATCAATAAAATTAAACGATCATGTATGCTAATGATGTGATCTCGTTCATCAAATGACAACACATGTCTATGGTAAGGAAACTTGACCATCTTTGATTAACGAGCTAGTCAAGTGGAGGCATACTAGGGACACTCTGTTTTGTCTATGTATTCACACATGTACTAAGTTTCTGGTTAATACAATTCTAGCATGAATAATAAAAATTTATCATGATATAAGGAAATATAAATAACAACTTTATTATTGCCTCTAGGGCATATTTCCTTCAGACGGATCATTCGGACCATCCTCAAACACACCAGCTCATCAAGCTCAAGAACACCTCTCCTCGGGAGGCTGTTCATCCACTGTACTAGTTCATCGTTAGCCCACGAGGCAATCCACCACACCACACTGGAGTAGGGTATTACACCACAAAGGTGGCCCGAACCAGTATAAACCCTCGTGTCTCTTGTTCCTTGGGTCCGGCAAGCTAGGCCTTGAGATAGTTGTGAGAGCGAGCTAGGAGAGATCTTCGTGCGCACCCCAGTGTTCGAACCTCAAGGGTTTGCCGGAACCCGTAATCCAACATTTGGCGCATGAGGTAGGGGTGCGCTGAAGTTTTCTTCTCCATCGACCGACTCGCCGTTGCCCTATGACTCGAATGTCTGACGGCCCAAGGATCCAAGCCGACCACTGGGCGGCCTGGCCTGCCCGGGCGCTGCCATCCGCTCCAGAAGACCTCAACTTCACGCTCCAGGCGGCCCGCGCGCCTCCTGATACCCGCGGGTGCGGGCAGCGCGGGCCGGCGCCCGCCGCCCTCACACCGCGGCACACGCGCGCAGCCGCGCGGTCCTCAGGTTATGCTGCGGAAACGGCACCACACACCCGGCGGGAGCAGGCGAACATGCGAGCCACGCTCATCGTGGCACGGGAGCTGCTGCGGTGCATGCTAGCGGAGAGCGGTGCGATGCACTACTGGAACGAGTCACCGAGCTACTGGACGCCGCTTGCAGGGGTATGCTGCCTTTCTGCTCCTTAACCACACCCTAGGTCATGGTGGAAGCGAGCGCGAGGCCCGGGCGAGCCCGCGCACCCCCTGGGGCATCAGGGGAATCCGACGACACTGGCGCGGGTCCTGGCGCGGGCCGTCCTGCCGCAGCCATGCCATCGCTAGGAGGGACAAGCATTGACGGCCCGCCGCGAGGACGCGCTAGGATGCCACACAGCGGCCACCAGGGCCAAGCGCCGCTACTCGCGGCTCAAGGTGAGGGGCACCTGGGCGGCGGCACTGGTGAGATGATCACGGATGCTTACGTGCCCCGCATGGTGAACCCGGAATACTTGCCGGGGGAAGGCCCCAATCCGTTCCCCGGACTAGGATGGGCGGCTAGAGGGCTTGAAGCACAGGTCTTCCCCGAGCCGCCCGGAGGCTTCGTCGACCCCTTCAGCAACGACGACGGCGGGGTATGGTCAATATCTCAAGAGCAAGCTTATGCTAACCCCGAACTGCAGGAGAACCAGGCCGCGGTAGTAGTTAGAGACCTCAGGGCAGTGGCCCAGCCAGCGGCAGGAGTGGTGCTCTCGGGGCTGCGCGGGAGAGGCCCAGAGCCAGGCCCTCCCCCACGCCACGCGGAGCAAGGCGCTGCACGGAGGTAGGCCCTCTGTAGGGGAAAGCACCGGCGAGCCTCCCCCCCAGCAGAGGACCCGTGGTCGCTGAGGGTGCCGCCAGCATCCTCTTTGCCCCTTGGTCTCGTCCTGGTTTCTGGACGCCCCAATGGTGGTCGAGGGTGGCGTAGTTGTAACACCCCGGATGTAACTTTCCCTATTTGTAATCCAACTCTTGCCGTTTCCGGCGTTAAGTTATATTTATTTCTCGGGTTCGGGTATTTGCCTCCGTGTGTTGTTTTCGTTGTCATGCATCTCATATCATGTCATCATGTGCATTGCATTTGCATACGTGTTCATCTCATGCATTTGAGCATTTTCCCCGTTGTCCGTTTTGCATTCCGGCGCTTCGTTCTCCTCCGATGGTCTTTTCTAGCTTTCTTTCGTGTGTGGGGATTAAACATTTCCGGATTGGACCGAGAGTTGCCAAGCGGCCTTGGTTTACTACCGGTAGACCGCCTGTCAAGTATCGTGTCATTTGGACTTCGTTTGATACTCCAACGGTTAACCGAGGGACCGAAAAGGCCTCGTGTGTGTTGCAGCCCAACACCCCTCCAATTTGGCCCAAAACCCACCAAACTCTGCTCCATGTCCTAGAGCGTTCGATCATGATCGCGTGGCCGAAAACCGCACCTCATTTGGACTCTCCTAGCTCCACTTATGCCTATAAATAGCCCCCCCGTTTTCGGATCTCTTCTTCCTCCCCAAAACCCTAGCTAAAAAAACAGGATCCCCGCGCCGGCCGGACACGTCCGATCCGACCGGACGCATCGCCGCAGCCAATCCAGCGCCGCCACGTGGCGGGCGGACCACTTCCCCGCCGCCGCTCCCGCCGGCCCGCCCAGGCCCGAGGCGGGCCCGCTCCCGCGCCCGACCGGGCCACTCGCCGCCGCGCGCCCGAGGTCGCCGCGCCGCCCGGTCCGCCCCGCGCCGCCGCCTGCTCCGCCCCGAGGCCGCCACCGCCGCCGCCGCCATCGACGCCGGCCAGCAGCTCGCGCCGCGCCCCGCGCCGCCTCCGCCGCCTCGTCGCCGGGCCGCCGCCGCCCGTCCCCGGCCGCACCGCCCCTCCTCGCCGCCAAGGCCGGCCGGCCCCGGCCTCGCCTCCCCTCCTTCCGGCCGCCACCGCCCGTCGTCGCCGGCGAGCGACCTCGCCGGATCCAGCTCGCCCGATCCAGATCCGCGGTTGCTACAGTAACCCTAATCCGCGGGGTTGTTTTTTCGCTAAGTCCCTAGATTTTTAGCTCATATGCTCCTGTTCGAGGCCCCGTAACTTTGCATCTGTAGCTCCGATTTGGACATATAGTATATCAAAATTTTCGCCTCGACGAGTACATCATTTCATTCCATTGCATCATTTTCATTTGAGTTCATCTTGATGCCAAAAATGCTGTTAGAAGGAGGCTTCATGAGTTAATTGTCAGATCTGCTAGTTCATCTTAGACTTTTGTCATTTTTGCCATGATTATTGTGAGCATGATATGCCTGTGAGTCCTTCATATGTTTTGTTAAGGATTTTGTCTTCTTTCCAGAGGTGCAACCCATGCATTTTTAGGATGTGTGTGGTGACTTGTGCAAGCTTGCAAAGAGAGGCACCCAGAAGATCTGTTTTCAGAGACTTAGTTGTTTTCACTAAGTCTGGGATTATTTAGTCCATGATGCCATATGTTCAGCTTGTTTCCCAGTGATCCGTGCCTCTTTTGAGGATGATCAGTAAAGTAGTTTTGTTAATCATGTTATTCTATTTCCATCCATGTCTTTGTTTGCAATTATGGAGCACCCTAGCTTGAGTCAATCGAGCTCTACTTTTGCTTCATTGTGAATCTGGGCAGATCGTCAACTCGTTTGCGATTTTGCCGATGTTGTTGTAGTTGATCCGTGCATGCTATGCCATTGTTCTTGCCATGTCTAGCTTGTATTATGTGCCTTCTTAATGTATGTATGCCTGCCTTGCCATGACTTGCACCGTGGTGAGTGCATCGAGCTCGTTTACATGCCTTCGTGAGTTATATTTCAGCATGTCTCAGTTTTCACTAAGTCTGAAAACTGATTGTGTTTTAGCTATGTTTGTGTGCCCGTTAGTATATTTTGTGAACCCTTTTGGCCCCAGGTCACTTTGGGTCTTTTGTTAAGCTTGTTGAGTAGCTCCATTCCATGTTCTTACTTGTCCTAATCAGGTCATGTATCATGTTGTTTTGCTGCTCCGAAGAGGGCTTCGTGATCTGAAATTTCAGACTAGTGTTAATTTCACAAAGTCTGGAATCTGTTTTTCATAATGGGAGCCCTTTGATGTTTCGCCTTGATTAAAGCTTGTCCAGCAATGCCCAACATTGGTCTTACCATTTGCCACCTAGCCTTTTCTTTCCCTTGGGTTCTGCAGACTCAAGGGTCATCTTATTTTACCCCCCCCCCCCCGGGCCAGTGCTCCTCTAAGTGTTGGTCCAAACTAGAGCCCCTTGCAGCGCCACCTCGGGGAAACTCGAGGGCTGGTTTTAGTTGTACGGATTGCTTATCTGAGTGTGCCCTGAGAAAGAGATATGTGCAGCTCCTATCGGGATTTGTCGGCACATTCGGGTGGTGTTGCTGGTCTTGTTTTAACCTGTCGAAGTGTCTTGAATTACCGAGATACCGAGTCTGATCGGAACGTCTTGGGAGGAGGTCTATTCCTTCGTTGACCGTGAGAGCTTGTCATGGGCTAAGATGGGACTCCCCTGTAGGGATTGAACTTTTGAAAGCCGTGCCCGCGGTTATGGGCAGATGGGAATTTGTTAATGTCTGGTTGTAGATAACTTGAACCTTATTTAATTAAAATGAATCAACTGAGTGTGTTGCCGTGATGGCCTCTTCTCGGCGGAGTCCGGGAAGTGGACACGGTGTTGGAGTTATGCTTGCGCAGGTTGTTCCTCTAGATTCTCGCTTGAGCTTTGCCTCCTCTTCTCGCTCTATTTTGCGAATAAGTTAGCCACCATATATGCTAGTCGCTTGCTGCATCTCCACACATATTTGCCTTTTCCTTCCTATAAGCTTAAATAGTCTTGATCGCGAGGGTGCGAGATTGCTGAGTCCCTGTGGCTCACAGATACTATAACTCCAGATGCAGGTCCAGGTGATTCCGCTCCAGGTGACGAGTACGAGCTCAAGTGGGAGTTCGACGAGGACTCTCAGTGTTACTACGTGTCTTTTCCTGATGATCAGTAGTGGTGCCTAGTTGGGGTTCGATTCAGGGCCTTGTCGCATGTTGGGTTTTCTACTATTTTGGCGCCGTAGTCGGGCCATGAGTGTTGGTATGATGGATGTTATTTATGTACTCTGATGTGACGTGGCGAGTGTAAGCCAACTATGTATCTCCCCCTTTTATTATATATTACATGGGATGTTGTAATGATTGCCTGACTTGCGACATTGCTTTCAATGCGGTTATGTCTCTAAGTCGTGCCTCGACACATGGGAGCTATAGCCGCATCGAGGGCGTTACAAGTTGGTAATCAGAGCCTTCCCCGACCTTAGGAGCCCCATTGCTTGATCGTTTTTAGCAGTCGAGTTGTGTCTAGAAAAATGTTTTGAGTCTTTAGGAATTATATATCGGAGAGTTTAGGAATTCTTTTTACTTCCCAGTCTCCTCATCGCTCTGGTAAGGCATCCTGACGTAGAGTTTTGACTCTTCTCTTCTCAAATTTCACTAAAAAAAATTTACGATCACGCGAGTATCTTGGAATCGTTCCGATGGCTTATGATGAGAACATTGTCTTGGTGCCTCCTGTTAGGGGTTTAGTGGAAGTGTCCCGGGGAGTTGAGCTCTGAGGTGTTGTCATCATAATTTTATCGTTGCAATTCTGGAATACTTGAGATATTTTTGCCGACATCGAAAATCTCTTTTATGCAGTTCGTTGGTGAGATAACCTCGATGCCACCCAGTACTGGGGCGGGAGTTCGGGAGTATCTCCATAACTTGTATAACGGATGCTTTTCGAAGGTTGAGGTAGATGGTTTCCGAAGGTTTCTTGGTTATGTGTTGAAGGATGGATACAGCTGGATGTAGGATTTGCTAGTTTGGGTGAGATATTATGCTTCCCCTGTATCCCCAACACCTGATTGCATAACCGGAAAGGTTCGGGAGTTTCATAGGTGGGAATTCTAGTAGCTCTAGTTCTTCTTCCACGGATATTGGTTTGAGATTGGGATTTCTTACCGATTATTCGTTCTTGATCCATACCTTGTTGATTTATTTCTCTACCTTAATTCTACGTGGCTTCTCAATTTATGGATATGTGACCATTTCAAGAGGAATGCATACGTTCATTTTGTTCGGATGTGAAGACTATATGTTGCAATTTTCATTCCGTTGGATTCAGCTTCAATATTTATCTATCAATGTGCTAATGGTGGTCAACCTCTTCAGGATGGCTCCTCCAACGCGCATGACTCTGAATCCTGATCCGCCACCGCCTCCACCTCCTCCAGAGGCATGGCAAGCTGTGATGGCCGCAACCAATGCAAACACACAGCTGATCATGCAAATTCTTCAAGAGCGCAATCAAGGCAGTCAAGGGAATCAAGGCAGCAATCAGAGTCACTTTGCTACACACAACCAGTTCCTTGCTAACGGGCCAAAGACTTTCAGCAATTGTGTTGAGGCAACCGATGCTGACGATTGGCTTGTGGATCTGTGTAAGCATTTCGAGTGCAGTAACGTCAGGCCTGAGGACTTTGTCAAGTTCGCTTCCTTCCAACTCAAAGATCAAGCTGCAGAATGGTTCCAGCAGTACAAGGATTCCAGAGGTGGACGTGTTATCACTTGGGATGATTTCCGTCGAGATTTTCGAGCTCATCATATTCCGCAGAGCGTGGTTGAAAGCAAGCGTGAGGAATTCCGCAATCTGAAGCAAGGCTCTTTGTCTGTCTATGACTACAACAAGTTGTTCCAGAAGCTCGCCCGCTTTGCCAAGCAGGACATCCCTGATGAGAAGAGCATGATATATCAGTTCAGGGGTGGTCTCAGAGAAGAAATTCAGCTCGCTCTTGTTCTCTTCGAGCCCTTGAGATACGATGAGTTCTACAACATGGCACTGAAGCAAGAGGCTGCTCAGTTGAGGTGTGATGCTTCCAGGAAGCGAGTCAGAGATGCTACTCCTTCTTCCTCTACTCAAGTGGCCAAGCAGCAGAAGTTTTGGCTTCCTCCTCCTCCGTTCCGTCAGCCGTATCAGCAGAAGAGCAAAGGTGGTAGTGGTTCTTCCCACCCACCCAACCCTGGCTTTCAGAACAAGACTCCGTCTCAAGCTCCAAGATCGAGTGCTCCGTATCACCGTCCGCTTTCAAAGGTCACGTGCAACAAGTGCCAACAGAAGGGTCACTATGCCAACAAGTGTTTCAACAAGAGGCGTCTTCCTCCTCCTCCTCCTGTCAGATCGGCAAGTACAGCTGTGGTCAAGCATAATCCCAAGCATGCCAAGGTCAATTTGATGAATGCAGCTCAGGCAGAGGACTCGTCACATGTGATCATGGGTAACCTTCCTGTTAATGATATTCCGGCAAAAGTTCTTTTTGACACTGGTGCATCGCATTGTTTCATGTCGAGACCTTTTGCATCTAAGCATGATTTTGTTACTCAAGTGTTGCCGAAGTCGTTGGCTATCGTCTCTCCGGCCTGTCAAATGACATCTCGAGTATGCGTTCCGGATGTTACTATCACTTTGGGTGACTATAAGTTCTTGTCCTATCCAAATGTTCTTGGTGACTCGGATATTGATCTTATTCTTGGAATGGATTGGCTTTCTAAGCACAAGGCTCGGCTTGATTGTGCAGCCAGACAGATTCAATTGACTCATTCGTCTGAGGATGTAATTGTCTTTGCCGCTCGGGATAATACCATCCGTCTGTTTTCCCTCAATGAGAAGGGTGAATTGGATGCCATCTCTCAAATTCCAGGCGTTTGCGAATATCAAGACGTCTTTCCAGAAGAGCTCCCAGGAATGCCTCCGCACCGGCCAGTTGAGTTCGTTATTGAACTTGAGCCTGGCACGGAACCTGTGTGCAAACGTCCTTACAAGCTCGGACCTGAAGAGTTGAAGGAGCTGAAGAAGCAACTCGATGAGCAAGAAAGAATGGGTCTCATCCGGCCTAGTTCTTCTTCGTGGGGTTGTGGTGTTCTTTTTGTGAAGAAGAAGGATGGAATGGACCGACTTTGTGTTGATTACCGTCCGGTGAACAAGAAGACCATCAAGAACAAATACCCACTTCCCAACATCAATGAGCTGTTCGAACAACTCAAAGGTGCTCAAGTATTCTCCAAGCTTGATCTCCGTATGGGTTATCACCAGATTCGCATTCGTGAAGAAGATATTCCCAAGACAGCATTCAGAACAAGCTTTGGTTCATATGAATACATTGTCATGTCTTTTGGCCTCGCCAACGCTCCTCCGACGTTCTCTCGCATGATGAATTTCATCTTCAACGCCTACACCAATGACTTCGTTTTGGTCTATCTCGACGACATTCTGGTTTTCTCGAAGAACAAGGAAGATCATGCCAAGCATTTGCGTTTGGTTCTTGATAAGCTCAGAGAACATCAGTTCTACGCCAAGTTCTCCAAGTGTGAATTTTGGCTCGATGAGGTTTTTTATCTTGGTCATATCATCTCTGCCAAGGGCATTTCCGTGAATCCCGAGAAGGTGTCTGCAATTGTGAATTGGGAACCTCCTTAGAATGTGAAGCAACTCCGCAGTTTTCTCGGTCTCGCAAGCTATTGCAGAAGATTCGTTGAAAACTTTTCTAAGATCGCGAAGCCTCACTCAAATCTTCTTCAGAAGCACGTCAAGTACGTTTGGTCTCCGGAGTGTGATATTGCTTTCAACACTTTGAAAGAGAAATTGATCACTGCTCCAGTTCTGACTCCGCCTGATGAATCCAAGCCGTACGAGGTCTTTTGTGATGCCTCTCTCCAAGGTCTTGGGCAGTTTTGATGCAAGAGAAGAAAGTTGTTGCTTATACATCTCGCCAGTTGAAGCCTAATGAGAAAAACTACCCCACTCATGATCTCGAGTTGGCGGCAGTTGTGCATGCTCTTTTGACTTGGAGACATCTTCTATTGGGAAGAAAAGTGGACATTTTCACTGATCACAAGAGTCTCAAGTACATCTTCACTCAGCCTAATCTCAACCTCAGGAAAACTTGATGGGTCGAAATGATTCAAGACTATAATCCGAGTATCGAGTACACTCCAGGCAAGGCCAATGTGATTGCTGACGCTTTGAGCAGAAAGGCCTACTGCAACAGTCTGATTCTTAAGCCTTATCAACCCGAGCTTTGTGAAGCTTTCCGCAAACTTAATCTGCAAGTTGTTCCTCAAGGTTTCCTTGCCAACCTTCAAGTCTCTCCTACCTTAGAAGAGCAGATTCGCCAAGCCCAACTTCTTGATGCTATGGTGAAAAAGGTGAAGATTGGGATTGCCAAGAGTCAGTCCAAGTACAAGTGCTACCGCCTTGATGACAAGGACACTCTCTTCTTCGAGGATCGTATTGTTGTGCCCAAAGGTGAACTTCGTAAAGTGATCATGAACGAGGCTCACAATTCTCTCCTCTCCATCCACCCTGGGAGTACGAAGATGTATCAGGACCTCAAGCAAGCTTATTGGTGGACTCGAATGAAGCGCGAGATCGCTCAATTCGTGAATGAATGTGATGTCTGCAGAAGAGTGAAGGCAGAACACCAAAGGCCAGCAGGTCTCCTCCAACCTCTTGCCATTCCAGAATGGAAGTTTGACCACATTGAAATGGACTTCGTGACTGGGTTTCCAAAGTCCAAGCGTGGCAATGATGCTATATTTGTTGTCATCGACAAACTCACCAAAGTGGCTCACTTTCTGCCTATCAAAGAGTCGATCACTGCAGCTCAATTGGCAGAACTCTATACCTCTCGTATTGTCTCTCTGCACGGTATTCCTCAAATGATCTCTTCAGACCGTGGCAGCATCTTTACCTCGAAGTTTTGGGATTCTTTTCAGAAAGCCATGGGCACCAACATCCGCTTCAGCACTGCTTTCCATCCTCAAACAAGCGGTCAAGTCGAGCGTGTCAACCAGATTCTTGAAGAGTACGAGCTCAAGTGGGAGTTCGACGAGGACTCTCAGTGTTACTACGTGTCTTTTCCTGATGATCAGTAGTGGTGCCTAGTTGGGGTTCGATTCAGGGCCTTGTCGCATGTTGGGTTTTCTTCTATTTTGGCGCCGTAGTCGGGCCATGAGTGTTGGTATGATGGATGTTATTTATGTACTCTGATGTGACATGGCGAGTGTAAGCCAACTATGTATCTCCCCCTTTTATTATATATTGCATGGGATGTTGTAATGATTGCCTGACTTGCGACATTGCTTTCAATGCGGTTATGTCTCTAAGTCGTGCTTCGACACGTGGGAGCTATAACCGCATCGAGGGCGTTACAGTAGTGTGGGGCCCTCACCTAGCGATATGAAGTAAGGCTCGCGCGTGTGTGAAGGTCTCCGCTCGTGACACTCTCACATTGAAGGAAATATGCCCTAGAGGCAATAATAAAGTTGTTATTTATATTTCCTTATATCATGATAAATGTTTATTATTCATGCTAGAATTGTATTAACCAGAAACTTAGTACATGTGTGAATACATAGGCAAACAAAGTATCCCTAGTATGCCTCTACTTGACTAGCTCATTAGTCAAAGATGGTTATGTTTCTTGACCATAGACATG
Organism: Triticum urartu; assembly: GCF_003073215.2. NCBI lineage: Eukaryota > Viridiplantae > Streptophyta > Magnoliopsida > Poales > Poaceae > Triticum > Triticum urartu. The sequence goes on along the minus strand of NC_053025.1, from coordinate 359,963,675 downwards.
TGTTGTCATTTGATGAATGGCATCACATCATTAGAGAATGATGTGATGGACAAGACCAATCCGTTAGCTTAGCACTATGATCGTTTAGTTTATTGCTATTACTTTCTTCATGACTTATACATGTTCCTGTAACTATGAGATTATGCAACTCCCAAATACCGGAGGAACACTTAGTGTCCTATCAAACGTCACAATGTAACTGGGTGATTATAAAGATGCTCTACAGGTGTCTCTGAGGGTGTTTGTTGAGTTAGCATAGATCGAGATTAGGATTTGTCACTCTGTGTATCAGAGAGGTATCTCTAGGCCCTCTCGATAATGCACATCACTATAAGCCTTGCAAGCAATGTGACCAATGAGTTTGTCACAGGATGATGCATCACGGAACGAGTAAAGAGACCTGCCGGTAACGAGATTGAACTAGGTATGATGATACCGACGATCGAATCTCGGGCAAGTAACATGCCGATGACAAAGGGAACAACGTATGTTGTTATGTTATGCGGTTTGACCGATAAAGATCTTCATAGAATATGTAGGAGCCAATATGAGCATCCAGGTTCCGCTATTGGTTATTGACCGGAGATGTGTCTCGGTCATCTCTACATAGTTCTCGAACCCGTAGGGTCCGCACGCTTAACGTTCGATGACGATTTGTATTATGAGTTATGTGATTTGATGATCGAAGTTTGTTCGGAGTACCGGATGAGATCACGGACATGACGAGGAGTCTCAAAATGATCGAGAGGTAAAGATTCATATATTGGAAGGCTATATTCATGTAGCGACCAGATCTCAAACGGTCTGATCTCTGTGCATCAGTGTCATCCCTGGATCGGTAATGATGACACGCACAGTACTTGAGGATTTATAATAGAGTAGCAATCACACACTTATTACATCGAATGTCTCAAAAGAGAACTTATTACAATAAATATGGCTTAAGGCCATCTAATATGATAATAGCGGAAGGCTTGGAAGATAAAGTGAGTCCATCAACTCCAACGGCATCACTGAGTGAAAGACCACGACCTAAGGCTCCCTACTCGTCGTCTGAAAAGTCTGCAACATGGTACGTTGCAGCCTGAAACAGGTCAGCACATGGAATATGCTGGCAAGGCAACACAAAAGAGTAATGAACAGAATAATGCTATCACTACATGCATATATGGCTGGTGGAGGCTGTATGGTTAATATGTTTTGCGGAAAGCCAATTTTTCCCCAGTACAAAGGAATATATCTTATTTAACTACAAAGTTTGTTGAAAAACAATGAGAATGGTAAACCCCATCTCAATCCCAATTAAAAAGGTAATTAATAACCCAACCAAATTTATGTTAAGAGTGATGAGATCCACATGATAATCCAAGAACTAGATACTCAAGATGTCCATAACCGGGGACACGGCTAACCATGATTAGTTTGTACACTCTGCAGAGGTTTGTGCACTTTTCCCCACAAGACTCGATCTCCTCCGTTGTATTTCTCGCACTGCATGGTGTTTGAGAAACGGATGACCGAGACACAGTCTTTCCGAAGAGGTCCCCTTAACCGATAGATAGGCATGTACACCTTCAATCCCCTACATCTGCTAGCCCATCATGGAAAGGTTTCCCACAACTTACTCAACTATGCCAGAGCCCATAATGGCATGTGGTTGCACACGGAAGTTTCTAGCATGAATAATCTTATGATCCCTTTGAGCCTGGGTGGCAGTCCATAGGAGAATCACACGGTACCCCGGGATTTCCAAAAATACAGACAACACTGGGTTCCCCAGGTGCCTCAATCCACCCAGATGTGTATTAAAGTTGCCACCTTAAGTTAACCATTAATTAACAAAACTCACATATGTCATGGATACACTCAAACCCAAACCACGTCTACAAGCATAGCATAGCAATATAAGCAACGTAGCAGTAACTCCCATAGGTTTGATAATAAACAGGTGAATAGGTACTACCTCATCTACTTCCCAACCCACAATATTAATCAGATCCTAATCATGCAATTGTTTGAGGATTGATCTAATGCAATAAAACTAGGTAGTAAAGGGGTATGATCAAAGTGTTACTTGCCTTGCTGATGATCCGTGAAACCTAGAGACTCGTAGTAGCATGCTTCGCACTCCGGGTACTCTATCGCAATCAAACAAGCATACAATAAGCAATCAAGCAAGACGCATGAGTAAAACTCAAATAAGAAGATCTAACCAGAAAGTTCAACTTAAGAACTCCGTTTGCAAAAGGAATCAAAACAAACGAAGCAACAAAACTCAAACTGCGAAAGAAGCAAGCTTTGATAACTAATCTGGACTAAAGTCAAATTTTACAGTAACAAAAACTTGTTTAAGTTGATTAAACAGAAAGAGGGCTTCGAGACGAAACTCTAGGCGCTTGAATCGCCTGATTCCGACAAACGAGCGAAAAGTTAAACTAAAACGAAAATCGGATCAGAAATCACGATCGAAAATAATCGCGAAAAATCCAAGAAAATGAAAAACTGATGAACAGACTAACGAACGAACGTTCGCTATCTGCGGCTAACGGGCGAAAACCGTTCGTTAAAACGAACGTACGGACGAATGTCCGCTATATAACTAAACCGGAAAAAAATAAAACCAATCTAATAATAAAAAACGCATCTAGGTTTTTACCGAAAAACCGAACCGATCAAAGAAACCGGCGGCGAACTCCGGCGACGGCGGCGAGGTGGCGAGGCGGCGGCGCGCGGCTCCGGCGGGGCGGCGGCGGCGGGCTAGCGTGGCTTAGGGTTTCGGCGGGCGGGCTGGTGGGCTGCGGGCCTATGCCTCGGCGGCTTATAAAGCCTTCCCCCGGGCGGAGTCCCACGCGGATACAGCCCAAAGTCGGTTTCCTCTTTTTTTTTAAAAAATATTCTGCCCGGAAAAACGAATAAAAGAAATACTAAACGGACTCCAAAAATCCTAAAATAATTTTTCCCCGTCCTCTAAAAATCTACCGAACAAGGTGAACATTTATTTGGGACTCTAATGCAATTTTGAAAAACGCATATTTTTCCTAATTCAAATAAAATAATGATAAAACTCCGAATAAAAATCTTATTTGATTTTAACATTAAATCTCCAATATTTCTTTATTTTGAGGAAGTCATTTTATCCTATCTCTTTTATTTTTATAAAAGAAATATTCGAAGAGAAAATAATTAAAATCAAATGATCCTCTTTTCAAAATTCTAGAAAAACTCAAATATGAAAATATCGAAATTCCCAACTCTCTCCGTGGGTCATTGAGTTGCGTAGAATTTCTAGGATCAAACCAAAATGCAATAAAATAAGATATGCAATGATGACCTAATGTATAACATTCCAAATTAAAAATTTGGGATGTTACAATTCGGACATCGGAAAGGTTCCGAATGATTCAGGTATTTTTCGGAGAACCGGGGAGTTACGGGAATTCACCGGGGGAAGTATTGGGCCTTATTGAGCTTTAGTGGAAAGGAGAGAAGGGCCACAAGGGGAGGCAGCGCGCCCCCCATGGGCTGGTCCGAATTGGACTAGGAGGGGGCGCCCCCCTCTTTCCTTCTCCCTCTCCCTCTCCTTCCTTCTTCTCCTACTTGGACTAGGAAAGGCGAAACCTACTCCTACTAGGAGCAGGAATCCCCCCTTGGGAGCGCCCCTTGAGGCCGGCCCTCCTCCTCCTCCCCTCCTTTATATACGGGGGAGGGGCACCCCATAGACACACAAGTTGATCTTTAGCCATGTGCGATGCCCCCCTCCATAGTTTTCCACCTCGGTCATATTGTCATAGTGCTTAGGTGAAGCCCTGCGTCGGTAACTTCATCATCACCGTCAACACGCTGTCATGCTGACGAAACTCGCCCTCGGCCTCAGCTGGATCAAGAGTACGAGGGACGTCACCGAGCTGAACGTGTGCAGATCGCGGAGGTGCCGTGCGTTCGGTGCTTGATTGGTTGGATCGCGAAGACGTTCGACTACATCAACCACGTTACTAAACACTTCCGCTTTCGGTCTACGAGGGTACGTGGACACACTCTCCCCTCTCGTTGCTATGCATCTCCTAGATAGATCTTGCGTGATCGTAGGAAATTTTTTGAAATATTGCGTTCCTCAACACACATAATAATGAGTGGGGCTGTACGCGCCCTGGAGTCTCTGGAGTGCCGCCCTCGGGCCTCGGGGGCTCCCACCCACGTCCTAGTGGAAGCACCATGCTCCGCGCTGGCCGTCGACATTGTCCCGCAATGACTATGCTCATAGCTAGTGAAAGAACTTAGCTCCACGCTGGTGGGAAGACAAGAAGACTAGCTAGGTGCCGGAGGCGGCCATTTGCTTTCAGCCCCTTTTTGTAGCTCGATTTGCCGCCTTTGGATTTGAACTTGAATTCGTGTTTTCATTTGCAAGTGTGGGGGCGTATTCTCTCGTTCGTGTTGATTTTCTGAGTTTTCTGGTTCAGCGCCTTGTTTCGAGGCTCACGCCTGCTACCCCCTTCCCCTTGCGAGCGCCTCACGAGCAGGGGCTGGGCGTGGTATGCGCGCGCTACACGCACAACCTGCCATAGTCTAGCGCTCGTTTCTCGCGAGGCCCTCTCGGGCGAACTAGCAGGCTCTTCAGAAGCCCAAAATCTCGCGAGCCCGTGAAGGACTCCTCTCGGGAACCCGCGGAGAAATCCCCTCGGGAGGAATACACATCGGCAACTACAAGACCAGTTCGAGGCCCGCCTGGGCTGAGGTAAGTTACAACAACAAGCCGCGGGGGAGCTCGTGGGCTCGCAAAAGCGCGTTTTAAGTCTGGCTTAAGGAATAAAACGGTAGTCTAATTACATGAGGGGCTCCCCATCCCCAAAATTCTCTTACACCTTGAGGGGTCGTGCCCAAGCTTTCGCGTGCAGGTTCGAAGCAAAGGAGCGGGGGCTCAATCGGACATGTCGCTCGCAGCATCTTCCGAATCGCTCCACACACGCTGCTGGCGATGTCGCCAGCATCATCGTCGCCATCATAAAGCGTGCCGGCTTTATCCGCCATGACCACCACTGCGTCGTCCTAGGAAGCGAAGGCCCTAACCAGAGCATCCACATTATCATCCACCCAACGCGCCAGGTTGTCCCAGATGGCTCCGGGCACTGGAGCAATGGCGGCGTTGAAGTCGAAGTGGGGATCGATGCTCTGGAGATGACTGAAAACGTGGGAGAATGCGCGCCTAAGGAGTCCTCGGCTCCTTTCCTCAACAAGCTCGCGAGCCCTCTCGGCTCGGTCCTCCAGGCGTGTCACAACGTTAGTAAAGAAGCAAAGGTGGCTGGCATAGTCTTCTGCGTGGGGGTGAGGGGCGTGTTCATCACAGATGGCGCCCAGCGCCTAGTTGGCCCTTGCTCTGAGGGCCCGGAGCATGGGAGTGTGCTCGTGCTGCAACGTCTACCAGCGGAGCACTTCCTCCCTGCTCTGTTGCGCGAGCGACTCAGCATCAGCAACCCGCCGCTGAAGTGGGAGCAGTTCGGCACGGGCAAAGGCCAATTCAGCCTGGACGGAGACCAGGGCTGCCGTAGCGGCCTTCTCGCGCTACTCCGCTTCCTCCGGCCACGACCTAAGGGCGGTGGTTCTACCCTCAGCTTCGGCTTCCACGAGCTTCAGCTTCAGGTCGTGTTTGTTGGCGAGGTCTGCACGAGCCTCCGCCACCCTACGGTCGACTTCCTCTTGGATCCTGGCCTCGCGCGTGCTGGCCGCATCCTCCGCCTGGGCGACCTGGCGCTCCCTCGTCTCCAACCGCTCAAGCTCGAGGCTGCGCTCTGTGGCCTCCAGCATCGGCACCTCCTTGCGCTTCAAGATCTCTTCCTCTTCGGAAGGTGCCCCCTTCATCGATGCCAAGGCAGCCCAGCGTGCCTCAACCTCCTGCTCCAAGGAGGCATTCAGAGCTCGAAGCTCACCTTCTCGCTTCTCTTCAGCCTCGTGGCGGTGGTCAGCCTCCCTGGCCTCCTCCAAGGCTCGGGCGCTAGCTTCGGGCGAGGTAGCAAGGGATGCCTCGGCCTGCACACTAGCGCGCTCGTGCTGGAGACGCCCGAGGTCGACGGCCACCTTCAGCTGATCCCATTCGTCCGCCAGCCGAAGGCCTTCGGTTTCAAGACGGGCATCAACATCCACAAGCTCTTCCCCGAGCCGACTCAGCGCGCGCATTGCCTCATGGAGAGCTCATGTCGGACGGCGCCGCACTTGCGCGCAAGCTCAAACGCGCGGCCAGGCCCATCCTCCGTGCCAGGGGTCGATGGAGAAGTTCGAAGCGGCTCGCTTGCTCCCGGCAGGGGGCTGGAGGTCGGCGCCCTTCCGGCCGCCCTTCGGACCTCGGGGGAGGACCGGTGAGGCGGGGCCTCATTGCTCGAAGATGAGGCCAGCTCCGAGGTCGTCCAGCCATGGGCAATGACCAATGACGGGGCCCTCGGCACACTCCCCGCGCCCCAGGCAGGACCATGAAGGAGGAACGACAAGAGCACAGGATCGAGGCGCCAGGCCGGCGCATCTACCTCCTCGACAGGCCCCGCGCCACGCATGGCGGGCCGACATGAGGCGCTCAGGGTCAGCGGAGGGCCTGAAGCAGGCGGAGGTCGCTTCTCAAGAGATTACGTCGCCTTGGCAGGAGGGGCCCTAAGGAACTGCGGTCAGGAGGAGAAGCCGCACTCAAAAAATTACAAAGACAAGATACTCACTCATCTATGGCAATGTACTTCCTCTGCTTCAATGGCCGGAAGGCGTCACCACTATAGCTTGAAGACCCCTTCCTCTTGCGGAGCGCTTCGAAGTTCGGTCAAAGCCGGCCGAAGCCCTGGATTTGATCACCGATGTTGGGCGCGCCTGGCGTGGCTCCTGAGGAGGCGACCTCAGGAATGCTGGGCCGCGTGGAGTCCCCGGTCCCCACCTCGTGGCGACTCGCGAGGGCCCCGGGGGCTTCGGCCTCAGGAGTATCGAACCGTGTCGCCCCCGCAGCTGCCTCCTCAGGACGGCTCTCTCGAGCCCGAGTTGATGACGATTCAGGAGCCTGAGCAATGTCGGCTCCTCAGCGGTCGCGCCGCCAGTGTTCGACGGCGACCGCTCGCCTGCGCCCACTTCAGGGGCGAGCACCGTGCAGGCGGCGACTAAGGGGGCCACGAAGACGGGGCTCTCGTGAGGCCCTTCAAGGCCAGCCGGGCGTAGTCCCCATTCGTCGAAAGGGGGCATCTGCCTCGCGAATTCCACCTTCTTCGAGCAGTAGTACAAGAGGCAGCCCTCCTCCGGCATATTGGCTGGCGACGGGTTGCCCGTCAGGAGCTCAAGCACAGTGTGTTGCGCCTCAAGAGGAAGCCCGGGCTCATGAAGCCTAATGCGGTCCTTGCGACCGGAGAAGGCCCACATTGGACAAGAATGGCGCTAGAGTGGGGCAATGCAGCGCCGGATGAACTCCTTCACCACCATGGGCGCCATCACGCCGAGGTCCTTCAGCCTAGTGAGCCGGCACCAGACATGGGCAAGGCGCGGGTTAGTGAGCTTCTCGTGCCCCCAGCTGGAGCTGGGAGTAGCTGGTGCCGTCGGAAGCAAGAGCAGGGGCTGCGCACGCCGACGTCCACGAACACCCACCGCCTCCGGAACCCGCTCACAGACGGTGAAATCTCTAAGTCAATTCCCGCACCGACCGTCGCAGCTACGGCCTGGAAGCTCAGGCATCCGCAGTGCTGTCGGGGGTCAGTCGGATGCAATGAGAAGAAGTGGTGAAGTAGGGCCACAGAGGGAGCAATGCCCACCATGGCCTCGCAAACAAAGGCGAAGACGGCGAGAAGGATGATGGGTTGAGGATCCAGGTGCGGCATATTGATATGGTAGTGAGAGCGCACGGCGTTGAAGAAGGCGGAGAAAGGGGAATCATGTGTAACGCCCCGGACACACCCGCCGGTGGTCGTTACTCCTGGCGGGATCTAGACTGGCCCCACAGATCGATACTAGTCTTTTCTGTGCACTTTGTCCTCACTCGTGCGCACCCGGGAGCAACTTCCCTGTCGGTCACCCATCCTGAAACTACTCCAAGCTGAGCACGCTTAACTTTGGAGTTCTGTCCGAATGGGCTCCCGGAAAAGAAGGAATTCCTTATTGATATGAGTAGTCTATCATCCCTATTAAGCCAGGCTATCATATACACCCCCACTCAGAGGAACCGACATCCTCGTCGGGCCACAGGAACGTTCCCTCTTGGCACATATGTCTGTGCTTCCAGTCCGGCACATGTGCCATGCCGTGTGCCATGACGGGTCACAAACATCATGCACAACATGACCGTGCACCTGTCCGCAAACATCCATGTAACCGCGAGGGTCCGCTCTGATACCAACTTGTAACGCCCCGGACACACCCGCCGGTGGTCGTTTTTTTTTTGAAAAGACAGTAGGAGAGGCTCCTACTGGTTGTATATATTCTTTCCTTTGTGGCTAGTTACATGTGTGTTACAGAGTAAAGTACATAGCAGAGGCCTGCCATCCCTTTTCACCCCTGATGGGGTGGAGTTTAAGATGGGTACCAAAACAAGGTTTACTACAGAAAGGTCAGGGATGGGGTTTAGGCTAGCGAGTCACAAAAAGTAGTTACAAAAGATTTTTGCGCCTCCTTCACCCTGTATTGGAGGAGGTCAAAATCACCCTTGAATCGTGCCAACTAGGAGCCAGTGCTGGTGCTGACCCCTCTGAAGTGTTTATTATTGCGTTCCTTCCACAAACTCCAAGCTGCTATGAGGAAAATTTCCATGAAGAGAGGTCTTCGGTTAGACTCACTAGTTTGTGCGATTAGATCAAGCCTAGAATCAAACCCCGGCCATGCAATGCCGATCTTCTCCCAGCAAGCCTTACTGAACGGGCAGGTGAAGATCATGTGGTCCACTGTTTCTTCAATATGTTGACCATAGAGAAGGCAATCAAAGACCTCACCAATGTTGTAGTGGCGACGCTTCAGCATGTTCCTTGTATTCAGACGATCAAGAAGCAGCAGCCAACCAAAGACTTTAATTTTCATGGTACTTTTAGATTTCCACAGTAGCCTGAAAGTTGGATGTCTCGGGGCCAGCCTAAAGCAGAATTTATAGTAATCAGCAGACTTAAACTCAGTTTGTCCCCAGGTATAGTGCCAAATGTCCGTGGTAGTCGTGGAAGGGCGCATGTGTGTGGTTAGGGTTTGCATATCACAGACTTTCGAAAGAGCTTCGGGAGAGAGCGGCAGGTGGAAGAGGTCATGCAGTGGCGTGCTCTCCAAGAAGTCCTTAATGGAAGCATCTTCATGCAAGGTGAAGGAAAAGGCCCGAGGGTGTGATGTCTCAAGGGTTTCGTCAAGCCATAGATCTTTCCAAATGAGAGTAGTTGTCCCATCAACCACTTGGACACGTGAAACGCCGCGGTATTTAGGTGTAAGTTTAAGCACGTCTCGCCACCAGAACGAGCCCACCACGTCCAACGCGTGCGGAATTTTACCCGCGTAGTAAGTGTCCCAAAGCAGGTGCACCCACGGGACATCCTTCTTGTTATAGAACTTGTGAAGGAATTTCATGAGTAAAGCTTCATTTTGAAGTTTCAGGTTGATCACGCCGAGGCCTCCATATTTCTTGGGCTTGCAGACCAAATTCCAAGCGGCTAGAGAGTTGCATTTATCTCCGTGTTCGGTCTTCTTATTCCAAAGGCAGCGGCGACGGATCTTGTCCAGCATCTCGACTATTTGGGGGTGTAACTTTAGGGTGCACATGGCATAAATAAGCAAGGACGTGACGGTTGCATTAAGCCATGAAAGCTTCCCCCCGTATGACATCATGGAAATCGTGGCGGTAAGGCATCGTTCAGCACTGCAAACGAGAGGCATGAGGTCCTGTACCGTGGTCGTTACTCCTGACGGGATCTAGACTAGCCCCACAGATCAATACTAGTCTTTTCTGCGCACTTTGTCCTCACTCGTGCGCACCCAGGAGTAACTTCCTGGTCGGTCACCCATCCTGAAACTACTCCAAGCTGAGCACGCTTAACTTTGGAGTTCTGACCGAATGGGCTCCCGGAAAAGAAGAAATTCCTTATTGATATGAGTAGTCTATCATCCCTATTAAGCCAGGCTATCACATCAGGCCAGCCCAGAGGGCGTGAAGGTGAATGGGGGTCTCGGTGGCTGTCCTGTCGACCGCGGCACGGGATGCGGGCCAAACCACCATCTTCCCCCATTCATTGAAGTCGGTGACGACTGCTGGGCGAACCTTGTCCATCGCCTCCTGGTTGAGCACCACCGATCGCTCGACGGCGGGCTCGAAGGCCGGCAGTGCTTCAGCTGGAGCCTGGGGCCTCTTCTTTCCCTTCTTCTTCCGGCTCGGCGCCATGGCGATGGAGAGGGTCGGATCCTGGCCGGGTTGGAAAAGGAGACCGTTGCCTTCGGGAAGACGGAGGAGTTGGGGAGTGCGCTGCCAGCAAGGAAGGTGGGGTTGTGTAGACAACAGTGGCCGCCTAGCCAGGCGGATATCAAGGCGGCGTGGGGAAGTGAAAACGCCCACGTCCTGTCGATCGCCACACGTCAATCATGGCCGCGGGTGGTGGGGTCCCGCGACACTCTGCACTTGTCCTTTGGCTTCGCCTCGAAGCCAAGTCCGGGCGCGCCTTGGGCCCCGGGGGCTACTATCGGCGTCCTAGGAATAGGGGTACCCAGGCTCGCCTGCCTGCGGCCCGGGACGTGGCTCCACCAACGGCCTGGTACGGCCCATCTTCATCAGCAACCACTCAAGGCCCTTGCGAGGGGCCAAGACTCGCGAGGCAGACGACACCAAGACCTCCCCAAGGGTGGCCTCGCTAGGCTGACTCCTGAGGAGCAAAGATATCTATGCAAGGGGCACCTCGCGAGGTCCGCGTGACATGAGCCATGACGACCAAGGCCAGGCGGGCGCCAGCGGGTGCAGAGTGCCAGTTTCCTCTTTGGTGCTAAGGAAGCAAGCGCAGGCGAGGAGTCCCGAGGCATCAGGCAAAGGTTTCCATATCGGTGCAACAAGACCAAGACCAGCAGGACGGCAGGATGGAGGTCACCGCGGAGCCCACGGTAGCGTCACCACCAGAGCCTTTGGCAGGCGAACACCACCTGTTGTTAGGATAACTTGTACTAGTTGTCTCCGTTGTGGGATCCCTTCCCGCCTAACATTTGGGAAGAGGACCCGGCCTCTATAAATAGGGCTAGCCACCACCATAGCAGGGGACGGATCACTCGGACCATCCTCAAACACACCAGCTCATCGAGATCAAGAACACCTCTCCTCAGGAGGCTGTTCATCCACTGTACTAGTTCATCCTTAGCCCATGAGGCAATCCACCACACCACACTAGAGTGGGGTATTACACCACAACGATGGCCCGAACCAGTATAAACTCTCGTGTCTCTTATTCCTTGGGTTCGGCGAGCTAGGCCTTGAGATCGTTGTGAGAGCGAGCTAGGGAGAGATCTTCGTGCGCACCCCAGTGTTTGAACCTCAAGGGTTTTCCGGAACCCGTAATCCGATAGCTTCCAACTAGCAAAATTAGTACCATCAAAGTAAGGACCTCTACGGTTGTAATTTCCCTCGCTAGACGCCATAATCTCCTAGGTTGTGAAACTAAGGCTATGATCACCAAAGCTATGGAAATCAAGGCAAATGGAGACCAAAGCTCTGATACCACTTGTAGGATTGAAAGTAGGTCTAGAGGGGGGTGATTAGACTACTTGACCAAATAAAAATTTAACCTTTTCTCCATTTTAGTTGTGAGCAGATTTTAGCAACTAGCACAAGTCAAGCAATTAACCTACACATGCAATTCTAAGAATGTAGCAATGGAAAGTAAAACATTGCATATGAAGGTAAAGGGAAGGGTTTGGAGAGTGCAAACACAATGGAGACACGGAGATTTTTGGCGTGGTTCTGATAGGTGGTGCTATCGTACATCCATGTTGATGGAGACTTCAACCTATGAAGGGTAACGGTTGCGCGAGTCCATGCAGGGCTCCACCCACAAAGGGTCCACGAAGAAGCAACTTTGTCTATCCCACCATGGCCATCGCCCACGAAGGACTTGCCTCACTTGGGTAGATCTTCACGAAGTAGGCGATCTCCTTGCCCTTACAAACTTCTTGGTTCAACTCCGCAACTTGACGGAGGCTCCCAAGCGACACCTAACCAATCTAGGAGACGCCACTCTCCAAAAGGTAATAGATGTTGTGTTGATGATGAACTCCTTGCTCTTGTGCTTCAAATGATAGTCTCCCCAACACTCAACTCTCTCTCACGGATTTGGATATGGTGGAAAGATGAGTGGAAAGCAACTTAGGGAAGACTAGAAATCAAGAATCTTGTGCTAGGATTGGAATGTCTTGATCTCAACACATGAGTAGGTGGTTCTCTCTCAGAAAATGTATGCTGGAAGTGTAGGAAAGTTTTGATGGTTCTCTCACAAATGGAGAAGGGGGTGGAGGGGTATATATAGCCTCCACACAAAATCCAACCCTTACACACATTTGACCCAACTCGGTCAGACCGAATAGATGAACTCGGTGAAACCGATTTAGTTCAAAATGTGAACATTAGGGATCTCGGTGGGACCGACTGCAACAACTCGGTGGGACCGATGAGCTAGGGCTTAGGGAAAACATCATCTCGTTGGCGCCGATTACATCAACTTAACGAGACCAAAATGAAGCAATAGGGCAACAAAAAATTGGTCAAGCCATCTCGGTGAGACCAATCCCTATTTTGGTGAGACCGAATAATTGCAATAGACAACAAAGAATTGGTAAGGCCATCTCGGTTAGACCGAGATCCGTACTGGTATGACCGAACTGTTAGGGTTTCTGGTAGTGTCTATGTCATATGAACTCGTTGGCGCCGGATAGAATGAATCAGTGGGACCGAGTTGGATTTTAGGGTTTAGACGTATTTGGAATGAGAAAGTGGTTGAGGGTTTTGGAGCAATATCACTAAGCATTTGAGCAAGAAAGCCATTAAGCAACACCTCATCCCCTTTTAATAGTATTGGCTTTTCTATGGACTCAATGTGATCTTGGATCACTAAAATAGAAATGAAGAGTCTTGAGCTTTTGCCAATATGTGCCCTTAGCATTTTGAGGGGTCCACATCTCTAGTCCATGCCATGCCATTCATTGAACTTTCTGAAATATTACACTTGAATGGATATTAGTTGAATGAGCTATATGTTGTTATGAATTACCAAAACCACCCGGGGATTAGTTGCACTTTCAAATGTTCAACACATTTATGCCTCAAATCCACGTACTCAAAGATCTGAACCATGCGTTCAGAAGATTTGCAACACATTGCAAATAACCTACCATATTCATTTACTGAACATAAAGGTGTCACATAATCCTATAATCCTACAAACATATGCCTGAAAGAGTGGGGGTACCAACAAAAAACACTGAACTCCCCGTTCACAACAATAGGGAGAAGTATGGCAATAGTACACTAGGATTTGGCGTCTCGCAAGCAAGGATATCGAGGCCTCTAAATCAGTAAATGCAAGTCAACTTCACATTGGCAGACACCTAATGGGTAGTATGCACCCGGTGGATGGGAAACCTCCACCAACCTAGGTCATAGTGCACACAATGACCGGGGCATCGGAATACCCAACTCAACCGCATTGGAAATCATGAACAGTCACCATCGGTGACGATATTTCCATCAAGTATATATACAAATATAGATTCTGGAGAAATATATAACTAAAAGTCTACAATTATCGACATACATTTTTCAACTAGATTGAAAAAACCTTTCAAATGATTCATATCCAAAGATCATGGCCGTGGCAAAGTGCGAACAACACTCGGACTGAACTCAAGCAAAGGGTATAATCTAGGCAGAAATAATTTTGCTCAATAAAGGGAAGGTATTCACATAAGCAATACCTACACCGGTTTTCTTTTAGAGACAGAATGAGAACAATGAGGTGGTGAAACATAGAGCAAGTATTATAGCAGAAGGGTTCACGCAGATACCTAACTATTCTCCAGAGGTGGAATCTCTTTCCAATAACTTGTATCATTGGCAATACAAAATGTCTATCTATGCAGTTGATAGATGTAGTGATTACATATCCATGTGGTCACTAGATTCAGACATAGATGTTTCCCAATGGAATCTCGCTTATGAATTTGGAATGCAAAACGCAACATACATTGTGTAGAAAAACCAATAAGTCACCATACGACTTATTGTTGTCAGTATATTTTGGTACAACCGACATAGTGGGTTCCTTATACACAAGGATTACTTTTACAGTGATGATTATCCATGCATGTCCTTCATACATAGGGATTACTCCCGCAGTGACGAAGCACATGATCATCCTAATGACGTATTTTGAGATGAAGGATGGGTAAAACCTCGAGCACCTTCACTCATACATTATGGTACACGGTGTTGTCTATATCTAAAATATATTGGATAAATTCATTGTGGACAAATCTTATGCATCCACTAGACCATGATGGCGCGCGTTGTCACGCCCGTCCATTTTTTCAATTGAATGGTCAGCATTTCACAAATATATTGATACACAAACACATTGAATTGAGTAGATGTTACATGATAGTATCAGTAGCCAGAAATATACAAGCTTAGTGTATTAACCCATGATGACACGAATATAACTTATACGTTTATAGACCAATAATAATGGCATGGCAGCTCTATTGATGATTTAATAACAAATGTTATCCAGCAGACAATGATTTTCAAAGGACCTAGAACTGATGTTTTTTTATTGTAACCTCCCTGCTTTGCTTGAAATGTAATCTTTTGACTTCTTTAATATTTGTGAAAGCAGATATAACCTAGCCACACATAGTAGAAGAACTAAACCAAGTGATACGAGGCTTTGTCAGTACACCAAGCATTCATCCAGTACATCCTTCATGAGCTGCTCAAGATAGATATCATTAACTGTTATGCTTTAGAACTGAAATAAATGCCAATGGGAGTTAGACAGATTGTGTTGCATGAGTACCTACAAACATAAAATATTAACCCCGGTCCTCATTGAAAATATACCATCTATTCATTTGGGAGCAACCAAGCTTTTATGCTTTTGAAATACCATCGAAAGATTTTGAGCAATAGCAGTCTGGCCTGATTGGATCATTCTCTTCTTGCGTTCATTGTTTTCATATGGTGTGGAGCTATCCCAAGTATAAACTATCACTACCCATGCATTGACAACCAAAAATTGTCCTAATTTTAAACCCACCTACTCTTTGGATTTTTTATCTCAATCTAGGAATTACATACCAAGGGTTGACAATCTAAAGAAATGTTAACTGTTTGTAGGCTAAACAATGCCGACAAGCACCAAAATGAAAATGTGAGATTCTGTCACAATAAGCTAGCATATTGGAACTTGTTATTGCAGCCCTAAGATTGGACCCACATTATTTGAGCTTCCAAATCACATAGGAATAATGCTTGGTATTGCAGTTATAAAATTATGTCAAAACAATATTAAATGGTCATATAGAAGGCTACCTTGTTATTTTTAGGGATGGATCCCTCTTCTTTCCCAATCATCTATCTATCAAAATATCCATTCTTCTCCAAGTTTCACTTCGTTCTTGTATTCTCTTGATTTGATTTGCGGCCGAAAAAAGTGTTGGGGAACGTAGTAATTTCAAAAAGAATTCTACGCACACGCAAGATCATGGTGATGCATAGCAACGAGAGGGGAGAGTGTTATCCACGTACCCTCGTAGACCGAAAGCGGAAGCGTTAACACAATGCGGTTGATGTAGTCGTACGTCTTCACGATCCGACCGATCAAGTACCGAACGTACGGCACCTCCGAGTTCAGCACACATTCAGCCCGATGACGTCCCTCGAACTCCGATCCAGCCGAGTGTTGAGGGAGAGTTTCGTCAGCACGACGGCATGGTGACGATGATGATGTTCTATCGACGCAGGGCGTCGCCTAAGCACCGCTACAGTATTATCGAGGTGGACTATGGTGGAGGGGGGCACCGCACACGGCTAAAAGATCAACTGATCAATTGTTGTGTCTCTAGGGTGCCCCTGCCCCCGTATATAAAGGAGCAAGGGGGGTGCGGCCGTCCAGGAGAGAGGGCGCACCAGGAGGAGTCCTACTCCCATCGGGAGTAGGACTCCCCCCTTTCCTAGTTGGATTAGGACTTGGGAGGGGGAAAGAGGAGGGAGAGAAGAAGGAAGGGGGGCGCCGCCCCCCTCTCCTTGTCCTATTCGGACTAGGGGGGAGGGGCGCGCGGCCTAGCCCTAGCCGCCTCTCCTCTTCACCGTAAAGGCCCACTAAGGCCCATTAACCTCCCGGGGGTTCCGGTAACCTCCTGGTACTCCGGTAAAATCCCGATTTCACCCGGAACACTTCCGATATCCAAACATAGGCTTCCAATATATCAATCTTCATGTCTCGACCATTTTGAGACTCCTCGTCATGTCCATGATCACATCCGGGACTCCGAACAACCTTTGGTACATCAAAACATATAAACTCATAATATAACTGTCATCGAAACGTTAAGCGTGCGGACCCTACGGGTTCGAGAACTATGTAGACATGACCGAGACACGTCTCCGGTCAATAACCAATAGCGGAACCTGGATGCTCATATTGGCTCCCACATATTCTACGAAGATCTTTATCGGTCAGACCGCATAACTACATGCGTTGTTCCCTTTGTCATCGGTATGTTACTTGCCCGAGATTCGATCGTCGGTATCTCAATACCTAGTTCAATCTCGTTACCGGCAAGTCTCTTTACTTGTTCCGTAATACACCATCCCGCAACTAACTCATTAGTTGCAATGCTTGCAAGGCTTAAGTGATGTGCATTACCGAGAGGGCTCAGAGATACCTCTCCGACAATCGGAGTGATAAATCCTAATCTCGAAATACGCCAACCCAACAAGTACCTTCGGAGACACCTGTAGAGCATCTTTATAATCACCCAGGTACGTTGTGACGTTTGGTAGCACACAAAGTGTTCCTCCAGTAAACGAGAGTTGCATAATCTCATAGTCATAGGAACATGTATAAGTCATGAACAAAGCAATAGCAACATACTAAACGATCGGGTGCTAAGCTAACGGAATGGGTCAGGTCAATCACATCATTCTCCTAATGATGTGATCCCGTTAATCAAATGACAACTCATGTCAATGGCTAGGAAACTTAACCATCTTTGATCAACGAGCTAGTCAAGTAGAGGCATACTAGTGACACTCTGTTTGTCTATGTATTCACACATGTATTATGTTTCCGGTTAATACAATTCTAGCATGAATAATAAACATTTATCATGATATAAGGAAATAAATAATAACTTTATTATTGCCTCTAGGGCATATTTCCTTCAAAAAGGAGCTAGGTGTTATGGATTCTTGGCAATATGCAGTGTCGAACAAGTACTGGACTATTGGTAGACATCTTAGTACATGCCACCTTTTATGTAAGCATATGTGTTCTCTTAGCCTACATCTCCCATAATAGTTACCTTGATTCCTTTACAGCTGGCTAGCTTTTACCCAGAAAAAATTTAACATATGAGCATACAACTTTTTTCACCATGGAAAGAGGGACGCGCATTTTACTTTACCTGTATTGAAGGGTAATATTCAACAAAACTTGTAGAAAAAATGTTTAGGCATACAATAACATGGACGGTGGAACAAAATTACTAATCTCAGTGCAAAGTCTTACCAGCGGCCTAAATGCATAAATCTGTAGCAATATTGCTTTCTACTCAATTTCCCGGCATATTTTGGAACTGCAATGAGCATCATAAGTAATTATAAGGGTAGAGGAAACCAAAGAAAATAAACCTTTGTGATATTAAGGGCAATTTATAAGGTTCGCACTATGGCTATGGCATGACATGGTAATTACCGCTGGTACTCATGAAGTAGAGAGCAAAAACATCCACACCTAATTTTATAATCTTCCCGCAGTACTGCTGCTGCTGATGATATCTGAAATGGACCACGTGATTTGATAATGTACAAAAATTCAGGATGTATAAAAATAAACTTTCGACATTGACATATATTGCACCGAAATTCAAGATGCGCAACTATAGCATATTGGACTTGATAATTTTTCAACTTCAGCATACATAGAGGAATTGTTTTGCTTTCAGGCACTTAATTAGGTAATCAGTAGAAGAGAGAAAGAAAAGTGTACGAAAAGAGTATACGGTATAATTATCGATCGGAGCAACTCTAGAATCATATACCTGCTTGAACTATGTTGGTGCTCTTTGCAATCATTTATAGCAAAGGTTCAAGTCTACTTCTGATAAATTAAAACTCAGAGTGGTCAACTTCTTGTATGCAGCACCGAAACATGATCACTAACAAACTGTTCCTAATTTTTTTGTTGGATCCTTCCACATAGCAAAATTGAAAAGAACATAACTAAAAAGATTCAAAACACAACTATTTGGATGATAGCATCATGCTACTAAAACTGATAATACAATCATTATATTTTTCCTCAACCAATTACATATCAAAAAAATCATGCCATTTCAAAAATTATGAAGGAGAGTTACTATACCTAAACATCAATTCCCTCCATAAATACATCATTTGGCCTATGACCAACGTTTGACCTGCAAGTGGATATAGAAGAAAACTCACGGATCCATGAAATATTGTAGTGGGGTGAGTGAAACATGGGGAGAAACAAAGTTGTATTTATGATGGTGATTTTGCTGGTTACATAGGAGGATGGGATTTAACATCAACGTTCATAGGAGAAGAAGACAACATCAGTCGTCGTGACCTGCAGATCAGGACCCAAACCAAATTCCTTGACTCTGCCTGCGGTGATGCGTTTGTGCCGGTTGTACACCTCCAGCCACAAGGCTGATGGTGGGTGTTCACCGGCGGTGATGTTCCACCTAGATGATTGGCTCCAAGAACTGGGGACAGATCGGTACCACGCCATGGTGGTAGGCCATAAGACATCGCCGAATCCGCCTCCTTTTCTTGCTTATCAACATCAAACCCTAAGCTCGACAACCGCCTGCTGATTGGAAAGGGGATGCAAGATTGAGGGTCACTTACGGATCCAATCAAAGATTTACAGTTTTGCTAGAACTCATCTAGCTGAGTTCTAGTTATGTCTCATTCACCTTTTATAGCCATTAGATGTGATGCTATAAGATGCGTGTGTGCTGACATGGGTTGTATATGTTCTTGTTTTCCAGATGAATGAGACGAAATTATATCTCAGCTAGATAAGTTCTAGGCACTCCCAAGATTTATGCACATCATAGGGTATGGTGGTTTCTGGCCGGCACAAAGGGAAGAGTAAAAGGGATGGGAGATTGCGGCGCTATGGCGTTGGGAGAGGATTTGGCTTGGGAAGAGGATTGATCACGAGGAGAGAAATTGCATTCGGTGGAGTCCTGGAGAGATTGAAGACACTGGCCTCGTCCAGTCTACGCTCTATGGGGCCCATCAACCAGGTTGCTAGAAAATTGTTACGGGAGCAGCGTCCCCATCAACACTGGCCCCCGTCGCGCACCAGAGTTGAATCGGACGGGCATACACATTCATATCGCGGAAACAGACGGTTCGAGTGGCTGATGGCCTAACAAGGCAAGAAAAATGCACGGTTATAATGTCTCTAAATAACTCGCATGGCTTCGTTCTCTAGACGTAAAGAAAGATCCATTAAAACCATGAGTTGATGAGAATGTGATATTGGGACATAAAGTTTCATAGTGCCATTGGACCCACCACACATAATTGGTTGAGGCTCAAGAATATCTTTCAATATCTCCAATGCATCAAATAACTTGTCCTAGTTTTTCAGTTTAAGAGGAATCTTGGCACCAATATCATTGGATAAGTGGATCAGATCCCTACTATGTCATATTGTAGACAAGCTTTGTGTTCCTACTAGGTGTGGTAGCTATTTCATGAAAGTCTTCGAAACATACCTTAGTGGCTACATCCACCAACCATTATCTCAAAGATAATGTTGCTTGTGTTTTCCGGGTGCAAACAGGTTACATAGTAAGCAATATCACTATATTGCTCATCTTGCAAGTCAAATCATGTGACAACCTTCTTGATTTGTTTATGAAGTCTCTACCAACTTCAACATTCCAAAAACATGTTCATGGTTCAAAGCACCATATTATACTCTTTTTTCCTTTATGAGTTTACTTCTGCAGGTTCTCATTAAGGTTTTAATTGAGGTAATATCAACATGAGATCATATGTCATACTTTCTATTTTCCCAGCCAGGGGTTTTAGGAGAGTATACACGACATATTTATTATGCTCTAAACTCTATGGATTTTCTGATATTGAGTTAAAAAAGACAAATATTATGTTATGTCATGTTATTTTCTTCTTATATTTTTCCCACTGGGTTTTGAAGAAGTTTTCAATGGCATATCAGATCCCACTCTTTTCCCTTATGAGCTTTCTCTCGAAGTTTCTCATAATAGGTTTTTAACGAGGCGACATATGCAATACTTTCTATTTTTTTCCCACTACGGTTTTTAAAGGAAAGTATACAAAGCATATTTAATGTTTTCCAAACTCACCAATGAGTTTTCTCCTTCTTCAAAGATTTTTCTCATGTGAGTTATCAAAGAGACGATAATCATAATATGTTGCATCATTTTCTTCTTACTAATTTTCTCACCCGGTTAAAGGAGTTTTAGTAACATATTTGCTCTATTCTCATATTTTCCCACAAAGTTTTTCGGGGAGACTCAAGATTATACAAAAGATTTCTCAAGATGGAAGATCGATATAGAAGAAGCTTTCAACGATGAAACATTAAGAAGCGGTGTTGTACAAGGGGAGTGTTAGGAATTAATTAGTGGATTAATTAGTACATGTCTATTGTTAATTAGCACATGCTAATTAACAAACAATTATTAGCAAAGGGGTGTGTCCAACCCCGAACAGTCGCTTGCCAACAGGCACGTGTTGTGGAGGGATGCCTCCAAACAGACACCTCTATTTCCAACAGGCACCTGTTGTGGAGGAATGCCTCCAAACAGACACTTTCTCCCCACCTCTTTCAGATGTATATATACTTAAGAATCAATAGAACCAGGACTAATCATCCATTCACTTCCATTCATTTTCGTTTTACTGTAACACTAAGGTTGTCCATAATTGGAGTA
The DNA here is from genome assembly GCF_003073215.2 of Triticum urartu. NCBI lineage: Eukaryota > Viridiplantae > Streptophyta > Magnoliopsida > Poales > Poaceae > Triticum > Triticum urartu. Next base: position 359,942,489 of record NC_053025.1, on the reverse strand, counting down.
TCATACATGTCAACAAGACAATTTTAATGAAGTGACCCCTCAACCAACTCCTAAGTGGGTTGTACTAAGTTGTCCGCAATGGAAGTATCATACATAACTAGACAATTTTGATAATGTGGCACAAAAAAGAAGGCTTCACTGCATGCAAAAAATAAAAGGTTCTAAGTGCTTGCAAATATTTATCATGAGATCAAATTTGTGGAAGTTGTGACCAATGAAACAAAATTGATGCTCCTAAAATGCTACTTTCAAAAGCATTTTGCAGCACTCCTTTTTTTTGCCACACCTTCAACTAATGTGATCTCATGATAAAAATTTGCAAACACCATTTATCAAAGTTTACCCAAAAGAAGTCAGAATATTTTCTTTTTTTCATTTTTACGGTTTATCAAAGCTCATTTGAGCTCAAGAGTACTCTCAGATTTTGAGTTCTTTTATCTATTCAAATTTTAAGCTTATTTTGACCAGCTGTGATTAACTTTGTTCATGAAGACCGTTTTGCACTCAGATAGCGTCCACTGCCGCAAAAAAAAGCAAAGCACTCAGACTGATCAGACAGCTTGGAACGAAACTAGCGAGAATCAAATCACCAGCTTCGTAGATGGTCCCTGACAGTTAATATAAACTTGTGTTCGCCTCTTCTTAATTGAAGAGATAGTCCAGGGTTAAAATGTGCACTCTGCATAAATATCCATGTAACAACTAATACACGACACAAAAGTAGGCAACGTTCCTTCCAAATCCTGGTACAATAATGTCGAAAACGACAGCAATGCTCACATGCGAATATAAAAGGTTTGTTCAGTAATAAGCAGCAAAAGGATGACCACCGCCTCCGCAAACATGGGGTATAAGGAAATACTCATTTTAAAGCAACAACCATGCCTCTTTATTCTTCCTCCTCTGCCTCCTCAAGCCATTTGACGAAAGGCTCCAGAGCTTTCACGAAAGATTGCCTGCCGAATGATTAACTACAGTTACTAGGAGCTTCATCAAGATAAAATGCTATCAATATTTCTAACAGATGGCTTCTCAGTAACTAGTTACCTTCCTTTTTGGTTTGAACCCTTGCGGAACCAAAGAAGTATGGTATCTTCAGCTAGGACATCTTGATCATACAGTGATCTTATAATTTCAGGGAACAGCTTCATCAACTTAGCATCCTCATAACACTGTGTCTGGACCTTGTATATGAGTTCCAGTTCTAGCTTTCCACTTGTGCAAAATGCATTCATAAGACCAGCCCAAGCATTCACCTGTAAATGCAAAAGGACAACACAACAAATAAGATGAATCCCTTTCAAAATAACATCACTAGTAGTTACTCCCTCAAGTGATTTAAAACATCTTACAATTGTTTAGAGGGACTACATGCCTAACTAACAAGCTACAGATGCCCTAAGCTTATTATCCCATGACAGGCCACACTTGTTATAGCTTTCACAAGAATAGAATGCTCAAATTCACTCTACCAACTTCCAAAGCAACAAAATAACCAGCCCGCACTCAATGCAAGAAACTTAGAAGCCTATCAACAGCAACAAAAATCCTTGACATGTCTTATATTTTCAACTTCTATGTAACTTGCCAGAACAAATTTACCGTTTCATAAGGACATGTGTAGCAAAAAAACAATCCATAGCACATGGGACAAGATCAACGGAGTCCAACAGCATTGTTTGGATGTGAGGTAAGTAGGTAGCATTGTGCAACGCTGAAAGCAAACTGAACCCAGTATCCTGGTGTAGGAAAGCTTATTATGTTGTTACTTGAGATGTACTTCTTTCCCTAGGACTTATGAGCACTTTCAAGAGAAAAACATAATTCCAAGACAGATCTTACCTGCCTAAGTGCTGAATTAGAATTTTGCTGCTGGTTCTTTCCAGACCACTGAACAGCCTCCATCAGCACATCCCACAGCATGCGAACAACCTCTATATCAGGAAATTTAGCATCTTTAACCTGTTGCTTGACAACCTCAGTTACTTCAGATATTTCAGCTTCTTCATTGATCATAGTGGTCAGAGTTGACTTTATCTCCTTGAGCTTAACTTCAAACATTTTCTTGGTATTGTACTCAACAAGGCTAGTCAAACCTTCTTTGCTGATGCAAAATAGTAAAAACATCAGCCGGTAACAAAATAAACAACAAAACTACACTCTCATGCAAATGAAGAAACTGAATTAACAGAAACAGCGTCTAAAAACTCACGTGAAATGCTCAGACAAAGCCTCAGAGGTTCTCTTTCCTGATGGAAAAAATTCAAGTAAATTGTCCTCCATTTTGCCTTTCTTTAAAAGTGCAATCAGATCATCCAAACTATTTTCCTTCAGATATTCCTTGAAGAACTCAGTAATGAATGAAAGAACTATCCCTTTGGCAACAAGATTGTCCTTAAGCAATGGCTGAAAGACAGTTTCAGGTGGCAGACCTGATAATTTCTGAGAAAATGCAAGTGCCGTGAAAATGGCAAGTTTCTGTCTCTCATTTTCTTCAAAGAACTCCAAGGACTGGAGAAACTTTCGCATAACATTTTCAAGACTTTTTATTAAGAAAGGCCTCCTGCGCAATGTTTTCTGAATAAAGAGGACATAAGGTAATATTGCTTCACGTTGTGCTGCACAGTCAATGAGAGAATAGGGGTGGCGCTCTCCCTCTTCTTCGGGTTTAATCGTACCAGGCTGAGTACGCACACCAATGAAAACAACCTGCATTCATGCATTCACTCAAACATTAACCTTTCTGATTTGCATGGAGGGGGGCTACTTATTATAGGTATGCCACTGTGCAAGAGTTAATGCTGAAACATGAGTCAGTTTGAGCATATAAAAATGGGTAACTGAAAATGAATAAGAGGAAATCAGAAGTAGAAATTTCAGATTGCAAAATGAAAAAGGAAAACAGCAAAAACAGCAAACAATAACTTGATCCACTGTCTACCAATCTTCTAGCATGCAGATAACGAAAGAGTACTCGTGTCGAACCTTTTGCTTCACATATAATAATCGATTCTTTTGTAAATAAAATGTATGCTTAAAAAATTGAAAGTAGTGAATTGCGCACTTAAGACAATTTAAATTTTAACTAGACAGAATTCAAAGCTATTCAATTTTAAAGTTTGACATGCATATTCGGAAAATGTTAGCATGAAGATTGCAATTTCATAAAGGAGTTCCAAATCTTACACAAGCCAACTGTAAACAAGCATAAAATTCAGAAAAGGACACTTTCAAACAATCTCAAGACTCTTGCAATATAAACTGTAGAAACAAAGATAATCAGTGTAGCTCAATTAAGCGGTCCATAAATGTGGATACTGGGAGAAAGGCATGACCATATGCAAACGAGGCATACATGAAAAATGTTCAATATAGAAACTGGACCATGCATACCTCAAAGAAAGTGTCACCGTAACGTGAGAAGTTGAGATCTGATGACTCTATACTTTTGGCAACAAGTTCCTGCAAGACATCACTTTATTCATATTGACTGCTCAGGGTAGAAAAATAAGATAGAAGGCAAAGGCGTTTTTCAGATTCATAACATTAGTCATAGATACATATTAGATGTTAACTAAGATGAAAAAAGCAACGCCCTAGTCCAGCTAATCAGCCTAATCTTCAAAAAGGACCCCGCTTTTATTCACTATATGCAACTCTTCCTTTATCTCGCACAAATCTATGATATGTAAACAAAACTGTTGCATTGACTGAACTGGAAGTTGACCATATTTAATGAAATAAGTTGTCAAAGAGAGAAGCACTGATCGATTTCATTTTCAATTGATAGGCACTGAAAGTCCTTAGCTAATTTACCAGGCAAAACTCCAAAGGTGGATTTTCTAAAACTACCTATTGCAAATAGAAGTAATCCTGAGATGTCCCAATGTTTCAAAAAATGCTAACTGCATATATCTCACGAGGAAGTAACATTTTGATGTTCGACAATGTTTCCCAACTGCAGACGCTTACAACTTACAAGCATTACAACAAGTGAAATTCAGTAAGTTAAACAGTGGCTAACCAGATCTCCAGCATTATCCAGATAAATCTGGACAATTGCATCAGAGAACGACGAAGGGTCCAAAGGAGCTGCGATATTCCGCTTGCGGGTCTTAATCCGCTGGCCTCTGCAGTATTTTTTACATAAAAAATTATAATGGTACACACGAGATAACTACGTAAAGAATTTGCAGGCAATAACAGATAGGAAGTAAATCAGAATCATATTATAATAAGATAACTACGTAAAGCAAATATCGTTCAACAGGAAGAAAGTTTCTTATGTTAGTGTGCATAGTTGGAACAACATAAAAAGATATCAAGACAAATGCAAACAACACTATGATATTGTGAACACAAATTTGTATAAGTGTCGCATGAAATGTTGATTAGGGACAAACCGAGTTAGAAGAACTAGGGTTTGAGGCCAAAGCACTCCGGCCAAAAAAATAAAAAAGAATGCCACCTTTTATTGCACAAGGCGTGCCGCACTGAAAAGTCAGAAATCCATAACATGCAGACAAAAAGTATCGGTGAAATGAATTTATTAGACACATATGAATAGCTGGGCAGACACATGTCCGGTTGCATCACAAATCAACAATACATTAACTAATATGATCTCAGCATCGACGGTGAACAAGGGCGCGAGTAAACACAGGAGTATTACCCGAGGGTGGGCTTCTCCTTCGAGCTGCAATGAATATTAACACAAATTAGAGCATACCAGGAAAAAATGATATGGAAATAAAATAGCTAGAAATTTCGTCTCGGCGAATGAATATAGTGGCCTACAGATTCACTATTGTGCCTGATTGGTTTCTACTTGTTGAACAAAAAGATCACAAAGAGCCGAAATACAAAATGTTGTAAATTAAAATTACAACCACAGGACTTTTACTTAAGGGATATTTGGTTTGATCCACAGTTTGCCTTGCCATGGCTATCTGTAGGCACGCCACAAGCTTTTAGGCATTGATCCTTCCCACAGTTGTGCTCTGCTGCACTTTATTATCCATATCCCCATGTGTGAGTCAGTGTTTTGCCAACTTGCTTAGTCATACACACTACCTAAGCTTCGCTGTGGCAGAGTTAACGTTGACAAAATCAACGAACATGCCCTTACTTCCTACTTGTCAATCCCTCCTAAAATGCCTAGATCTAACATACCAGTTCGTACAAAGATATCTGAGGCTGCTTGGTTGGCAGGTAAATTGTCGGCAAGCCAACAACAGTTGTCCTTCACTTGGTTTGATTCCACACTTGGCAATTCGCTTGCTAACATTATTTTACACTAGCACATATGCCCGTGTGTTGCAACGGGCTAATAAAGATATATACATTATTCTACCGGCAAACTTGATCAGGGACCCTATACTAATTTCATAGAAATTTTGTTAAAATCTTCAACTAAGTCAACAATGCATATAATACTCGCATTTAATCTTCGATAGAAAACACAGAGGTAACAAACTCCTATAACTGTAGATAAAACTACAGTGTATTATAGTCTTTGCTAAAAAAACGAAGGAGGCTAGTTGTTAAAAACGGGTTCTCAAAGATCTTAGGCGTTGGTGTGAGGCAGTCTCGGTGGCACCCTATCCTTTACACGTGACAAGGTTATCTCCGCTCTCAATCCTTGTTGTCTGCAGGCAGGATCAACACTCCACAGCTCAGAGTACACAGTAGGCAGCCTTCTCCGGTGACAACTGGGTGTGTGCGTTAATATGTTGTCCAGCTGTATTTTTTTGTTTTATCTTTCATCTGCTTTGTAAGAGGTTTCTCTCATCACCTTGTATCTGTTCAGCCCTTGGCGGGGCGTTCATATATATAAAGCGAGGAGGAAGCCTGTTTCAAGAGTTAAAACAGGTGATGTTTCTCAGACACATACTCTTCTGGTCTCTTTTTTAAAAGTTTTCAATCAAGCCCATATGTTCTCGATATTTTCCAATTCAATATGATTCCCTGCTATCCATTCATCTAGCACACAAGCAGCAGCTTATCAGAAGGCAATTAAGAGCAGTGCAAGCAGTTAAGCATGGCAGCAGCAAGTTAAGAGAGTCTCTTTTGGTTGTAGGGCGGCATTCACAAAACACCACTTGATCAATACAAAAATAAGGGAAGTTCGTACAGTTTTCACAAAATTCAGCTGGCTCAGATGGTTAGCGGGTAAGAATTTACCACTCCAGGTCACTAGTTTGATTCCCACAGCTGCCTATTTTTAGCTGATTATAGGATAGTAATGCTGTTCTGTCTGGGCCTTGGCCTGGGGAAAGCTGCTCAAACAGAGTTGTGCAGCGTTGATATGCAGGCTCATTAGCAAAGCAGCGCGGGGAAGCAGACCCATTAACGCGGATGTAACCAGCAACATACGAAAGGCATGTTGAGGTGGTGGACGAAAATTTGCGATGTATGAAAGGCAGGGTAACGGACGAAAATTTGAGGGAAGAAAGAATCCTCCCTTCAATATTATTATTATTAGGTATAGATATTGGCTTCCTTGTCGACCTTTAGTTGGCTTAGGTACAAAATTTAGCAAATATTGCTTACCAACTATGGAGCGTCTACTTGAAATATACACGTCAAGCAAAGGCAAGAAGCTTTCACCAATCCAGGACTCTTTGCTATAATAAAGATAGACAAAGCAACAAAATTCGGAAACTCATTCGTCACAACTAAGATGAGCAGATTTAGCATACAAGTCAATAAAAAGATCACAATGAAATGCAATAGATCGCAAAAATACAGGTTTTCACCAATAAAGTCCCATGTTGTTATAATTAAACCACAGCAGTTAACATTACGAAATAATCAGTTGATATGAAAATTCATATGCTCACCAAAGAAATATTGATACGGCACATACAAACTCGGAGTTGTACAAAGGGGGGACCAAATAAATATTTATCGAGAGAAACGGAGACCAGTAAGAATTGTCAAAATAAGAATTCATGTAACAGATGACCTTGCTTCAATTAATCCAAGGCCCAAAAAAAAAGTAGCAAGTAACATAGAACAATCACATGTGTCCATAAAAAATTGAAAAAATATTCATCTCAGATAATAATAATAATAGTGGCAAACCAATTACTGTGCACCAAGGAATCAAGGAATCTAAAGAACTGATAAGATCATAGCAACTTCATCCAACGATTCACAACATCAAGAGATCATCAAATCCCTTCTTAACTAGGAAAATCAAGAAACCCTAAACGTCGGAAAGAAAACTCCCGTGCACGTTTCTTAATAAGCAGGAAAACACTTACCTCGCACGGATTAATAAACAAGAACCTAACCGCGCAAAATCAGTTGGATCTGATCAAAACCAAGTGTGGAATACTGGAATGTCGCGCTAACACCATTGTTCGCACTCCCAGAATCGATTGCTGCATCCGAGAGCGCGAAAATCATGAACTATCGCCACCAAGCACAACCTACTAATACTAGCACGCTAAACAGGACGAAGAGTCCATCCCTCCGATCCAGGCAATCCTACGAAGCTCCGCGGATCCATCAGCCATCAAACAAGGAAAGGCAGAGATCTAGTAAGGCAGCGATTGAGTCCATTCATACCTCATAAACAACGATCTGGCACGGAGAAGAGAGGAGAGGTGAAGGAGATCGGGGCTTCGCGGGGGGGGGGGGGGGGGGGGGGGGGGGGCCCGGGGGGGGGGGGGGGGGGGGGGGGGGGGGGGGGGGGGGGGGGGGGGGGGGGGGGGGGGGCGGTGGCGGCCGCCGAGCGCTGATGGATGGAGTGATAAAAACCTAGCTTTCGGGGATGTGCTGCGGCGGTGGCAGGAGGTACGTAGGGGGGAGATGGAATAAACGGGGCAGGGTGAGGAGGGGAAACGAGTGGTGGGGATTGACCGGGACCGGGAGTTCCGTGTGCGGGCTAGTGGAACATGTTGGGCTGAACACAGGTTGTTCAGCCCGGCCTGCCGTGAAGAATGAGGCTTGGATACTCGCCGGTAGCAGAGTAAATTGCAGTCTATGTGCCTTGAAGCTGGGTAGGGTTGAGTGGGCTTACCTACATGTGATCATGCTGAAATTGGGCTTCTCCACAACATGGACTGATATTGTAATGGGAATGATAAAATCAGTGTTTTTCTCGGTTTTGTTCAACGGAGAAAAGTTGGAGCAATTTAAACCATCCAGAGGTATAAGGCAGGGAGATCCCATTTCCCCTTACCTATTCTTATTGGCAGCAGAGGGCCTTTCGTGCCTCTTAAAAAATAGTTCTCAGTCATCGGTGCTTGATGGCGTGAGGGTGGCACCCACAGCTCCTGTGGTGAATCACCTTCTGTTTGCGGATGACAGCCTGTTGCTATTTAAGTCTAGTGTGAAGGGAGCAAATGCGGTATCAAACCTACTTCGTACTTATTGCGACGCATCCGGCCAAAGAATCAACACTGACAAGTCCTCAATATTCTTTAGCAAAGGGTGCCCCGAGGTTTTGAAGAACCAAGTAAAAAACATCCTTCATGTTTAGAATGAGTCCCTTAGCGAAAAATATTTGGGGATGCCTACAGAGGTTGGTCAGTCAAAGAATGGCACATTCCGTTATCTGAGGGATAGAGTGTGAGAAAAAGTGAAGGGGTGGATGCAGAAATTATTGTCAGCAGCAGGTAAAGAGGTGTTGATAAAATGAGTTGCACATGCCATACCAGTTTTCTCTATGTCTTGCTTCCGCCTCCCGAGGGGTCTATGTGATAGTGTAACGTCAATTATTCGGCAATTTTGGTGGGTCTCAAAAAATGGGAGGAGGAAACCTGCATGGGTATCTTGGGACGTCATGACAAACCCCAAAAACTTGGGTGGTCTTGGTTTTAAGGATATGGAAGTTTTTAACCTGGCTCTACTATCTAGATAGGCTTGGCGATGCCTGACAGAGCCGCTCTCCTTGAGTGCACGCATTCTAAAGGCGGCTTATTACCCTAACTCATCCATCTTCGAGGCAGAGTTGGGCTCACACCCATCACAGATATGGAGAGCAATTGTTGATGGAAGGGACATAATGAAAATGGGTGCGATTATGCGGATAGGAGATGGGCGCTCGACCAATATTTGGCCGCACAATTGGATTCCAAGGGCAGGTATGATGAGGCCGATTTCTTCCTTGATCCATAACCCTCCAGAAGTAATTTCAGACTTAATTGATGCATCATCCTCTTCTTGGAGGGAAGGTTTGACCAGGCAAGTTTTTGCTCCAATGGATGCCGAGGCTATCCTGAGGATTCCCATTTGCACCTGTCAAGTTGATGATTTTTGGGCGTGGTCCGAGGACCCGAGAGGCCTTTTCTCTGTCAGGACAGCGTACAAAATAATATACCGCATAAAGAGTGGAAGAGAAGCATGGTTAGAGGAAGGAGAGCATACCTCCAATCTTCGGGGTCTGATGTCGAGTTGGTCGGCCTTATGGAAGCTACAGGTGCCGTCGAAGTTCAAAGTTTTCACTTGGAGACTTGCCCAACACTCACTACCGACAGGAGACTTGCTACAACACAGAAAGATGTCCACGACGGATAACTGCGGCGTGTGTTGTGACGCCCCCGATTTAATCGGACACTAATCATAACACGACAAACGTGTACGATCAAGATCAGGGACTCACTGGGAAGATATCACACACAATTCTACAAATAAAAAGGTCATACAGCATCATATTACGACCAGGGGCCTCGAGGGCTCGAAATACAGAGCTTGATCATAGACGAGTCAGCGGAAGCACAATATCCTGAGTACAGACAATAAGTTAAACAAGTTGCCTTAAGAAGGCTAGCAAAACTGGGAATACAGATCGAAAGAGACGCAGGCCTTCCAGCCTGGGATCCTCCTACTACTCTGGTCGTCGTCAGCGGGCATGCACGTTAGTAGTAGGCACCTCCGGTGTAGTAGGAGTCGTCGTCGAAGGTGGCCGTCTGGCTCCTGGCTCCAACATCTGGTTGCGACAACCAGGTAGAAGGGATAGGGGGAAAAGAGGGAGAAAGCAACCGTGAGTACTCATCCAAAGTACTCGCAAGCAAGGAGCTCCACTACATATGCATGGGTATCAAATGGTAAGGGTATCATATGTGGACTGAACTGCAGAATGCCGGAATAAGAGGGGGATAGCTAGTCCTGTCGAAGACTACGCTTCTGGCAGCCTCCGTCTTGCAGCATGTAGAAGAGAGTAGACTGAAGTCCTCCAAGTAGCATCGCATAGCATAATCCTAACCGATGATCCTCCCCTCGTCGCCCTGTGAGAGAGCGACCACCGGTTGTATCTGGCACTTGGAAGGGTATGTTTTATTAAGTATCCGGTTCTAGTTGTCATAAGGTCACGGTACAACTCCAAGTCGTCCTGTTACCGAAGATCACGGCTATTCGAATAGATTAACTTCCCTGCAGGGGTGCACCACATTCCCCAACACGCTCGATCCCATTTGGCCGGACACACTTTCCTGGGTCATGCCCGGCCTCGGAAGATCAACACGTCGCAGCCCCACCTAGACCAACAGAGAGGTCAGCACGCCGGTCTAAACCTAAGCGCCCAGGGGTCTGGGCCCATCGCCCTTAGCACACATGCACGTTGCGTGGACGGCCGGAAGCAGACCTAGCCTAGTGGCGTTCCAGTCCAATCCGGCGCGCGCCGCTCTGTTGCTGACGTCACGAAGGCTTCGGCTGATACCACGACGCCGGGATACCCATAACTACTCCCACGTAGATGGTTAGTGCGTATAGACCAAATGGCCAGACTCAGATCAAATACCCAGATCTCGTTAAACGTGTTAAGTATCCGCGAACGCCGACCAGGGCCAGGGCCAGGCCCACCTCTCTCCTAGGTGGTCTGAACCTGCCCTGTCGCTCCGCCTCAAAGTAACCGTCGGGGGCCGTCGGGAACCCAGGCCCACCTCTACCGGGATGGAGCCACCTGCCCCTTCAGCCCCCATCTCCGAACAGTATCACATGTAATGTAACTGTGTGAAGTAAATCGTATATGCCCGTGATCACCTCCCGAAGTGATCACGGCCCAGTAGTATAGCATGGCAGACGGACAAGAGTGTAGGGCCACTGATGGAACACTAGCATCCTATACTAAGCAGTAGGATAGCAGGTAATGGTAACAACAGTAATAGCAAGGACAGGCTATGCATCAGGATAGGAATAACGGAAAGCAGTAACATGCTACACTACTCTAATGCAAGCAGTATAGAGAAGAGTAGGCGATATCTGGTGATCAAAGGGGGGGCTTGCCTGGTTGCTCTGGCAAGAGAGAGGGGTCGTCTGTGACGTAGTCGACCACAGGGACATCAGCATCGTCACGGGGTCTACCGAAGAGAAGAGGGGGGAGAAACAGTAAATACATAGCAAGCAAGTGCATATCAGGACAATAGGCAGAGCTAAACATGTTCTAACGCGGTATGAGGTGATACCGGTGAAGGGGGAAAACACCCGGGAAAATATCCCCGGTGTTTCGCGTTTTCGGACAGATGAATCGGAGAGGAAAAGTTGCATGTTTGCTATGCTAGGGATGTGTGGCGGACGAAAGGGCTGCGTATCTGGATTCGTCTTGTTGTTCTGAGCAACTTTCATGTATAAAGTATTTTCATCCGAGGTACGATTTATTTTATTTTAATTTTTAAAGCTTTAAATGATTTTTTTAATTCTGAATTTATTATAATTCGAAAATAAAAACAGGATATACTTTCTATACCCATCGTGGGAGCCACAGTGGATGACAGGTGGGACCAAGGGGTCCAGTCGACTTAGTCAACAGTCTAGTCAACAGTCAATTGTTTGACTGTTGACTGGTCAAAACTACAGATCGGGCCCAGGCGTCATTGACACATATTCAACATTTTCTTTTAAGTGGATAATTAGAGGGGGTCCACCTGTCATTGACTAGTATTTTAATAGGTTTATTTAACTAGTTAATTTAGAAGCGGGGATCCACATGTCATCTACTATTAGACTAATTAACTAGTACTCCTACTAATTAAACTACTCCTAACTAGCATGACCGGCCACACACGGCTATGGCACAGCTGGCCACACACACTCCCGCACACACACATCACGTAGCTAGAAGTTGATTCTATTATCTGAACATAGCATTTTGCGATTTTTATATGATTTAATCCAGGCATCGAAGAGATTTGGTCCAATGGAATAAAATGGAGTTCGTCATGCAAACTTTCTACTCATACTATTTTTGCTCATGTTAGTAGTTGGTTAACCACCATTTAGAGACAGTATAGAGGGTTAGTCATTGTAAAAATAAGAAAGCTAGCTAGTAGCATCTACAGTAGCAAGCACTAGGCAAGAGCAGCGGCGGCTAGAAATAGCAGGAGCAGTAAAAAAAAAGCAGCGCAGCAGCATGCATCAGTAGCAAGCAGCGGCCAGTCGGGGCGAGGGTGCTACCGGCGAGCGGGCGGCGTGGGCTGGCGGCCAACGCCGGGCGCGGTGACGCACGACCTGGAGGGCGTGCGGCGAAGGAAGCAGGGCGCGGCCGGTCGGCGCGGCCAGGCGGGCGCAGCAAATAGCAATGGCAGCGCCATAGTAGCGTCAGCAACAGAGCAGCAGCAGCAAGAAGCAGAGCAGCAGTATGCAGGGGGGTGCGGCCTCGGGCGTACGCGCACGCGCGAGGGCGCCGGCCTCAGGCGGGCAGAGGCGCTGGGAGCGCGCCCGGTGTGGCTACGGCAGGGTCTGGCCATGGCGAACTCAGGTGGGGGCGGGTCTACGGCGCCGATTCCAAGGGGAGAAACAAGGGGAACGGGAGGAGGGCCTCACAGTGGAGGACGCGTGCGAGCTCGAGGGGTCGGGGAGGCCGGCGGCTGTCGGAGACGACCGAATCGAAGGCGGCGAGCTCGGGGCAGAGCTTGAAGATGATGTCAAGCTTGGCAGTGCCCCGGCTTGAAGTTGAGGGCGGGGATGACGTGGAGGAGTCCGGCGGAGCTCCTGGGCAGGCAGAGACGGCGAGAAGAGGCGGTTGACCGCGGCAATGGCGACGAGGTGGCCTCGGGGGCAACGAGCGGAACGCAGAGGGGCGAGGGGCGCCCAGATCCATTGAGGAGGGGGGGGGAGTGAGGGAAGAGAGCTAGGGTTTGGCCCGGGGCGAGGCCTTATAGGAGTGGGGGTGCCGGCGGATGGCCGCCACGGCAACGACCGGTGCCGTGGCAGGCATCGGCCATGGCCACGGGGTGGTTCGTGAACAGGGGAGGAGAGGAGGGGTGCGCCTGGGCCGGTGGTCCAGTTGGGCCAGGGAGGTGGGTGGTTTCTTTTATTTTTGTTTTTATGTTCCTTTGTTTATTTTCTCTCTGTTTTATTTTAGTTTCACATTGCTATAGTTTAGATAAAATACCAAACTAGTTCCTAATTTAGTTTCATAAATATGTCACTGCCCCATTAGTTCGGGCAATTAAATAAATTAGTTTAATATTTCATTAATTGAATAGGGCATTGAATTATCTGTTCCTGCTACCGTTTTATTTATCTCAAAATATTTAAACAATTTCTAAAAGTGTGGTTACTTCACCAAAATAATTTATGGATTATTTTCCGCAAACCGAAAATTTTAGTTTTACGTTTGAAAACTTTTGATGTTTGCCATTAATCTCAAATTTGAATTTGATTCGTTTTGAACTAACGCGAGATTAGCAACAGTAACCATCGTGACATGGCATCATTAATAGAGGTTTACTGTAGCTTAACTACCCGGGCGTCACAGTGTGTGGGGCGCAGGATAGCTGGCGCCACTCACTTCTGGACTGCACCCTATCCAGGAGCATATGGGCTTTGTCAAATGAGGATATGGTGCAGCATATGTCTATGAACCGAAGCGACAACGCAAGAGAGTGGTTATTCTCCATGTTCGAGTCTCTGCCAAAGGACGAGCTTGTCACAATGATCGTCACCCTATGGGCGATTTGGGCTGCACGGAGGAAGTTAATACATGAGGGGATTTTCCAAACACCCTTTTCAACTCATGGTTTCATATCAAGCTACCTGTGCGTTCTACAGGTTTTGGAGAAGCCAGAGAAGGAGAAGAAGGCACCGGCCCCTAGACCGAATCAGTGGATCCCTCCGCCTGAAAATCACATGAAAATCAACGTTGATGCGGCTGTTGTGCGACATGGTGGTTTTGGGACGGTTTCGGCCATATGCAGAGACGGCAGCGGGGAGTACCAAGGAGCGTCGGTGATCCGGTTCAATAATGTTGATGATCCAGAGACGTTGGAGACCTTGGCGATTCGTGAAGCTTTGGCCCTTGCTGAGGACCTGCTCCTCCATGATATTTCAGTGGCATCGGACTGTAAAGTGGCGGTCGAAGCAATCAAGAGAGGTACAAGTGCACAATATGGAGCCGTGATACATGAAATAATAGACCGCTCTAGAGTTTTTTCTTCTTGTTTGATTAATCATGAGTTTAGGACCTCGAATGTTGAGGCTCACAAGCTTGCAAAGCATGCGTTATTCCTGGGTTTTGGCCGCCATGTCTGGTTAGGTCACCCAGGAAATTTGGATTTCGTCCCTGTAAACATTTGTGACGGGTGAATAAAAGCTTTGCGAGTTTGTCTCAAAAAAAGAGTAAATTGCAGTTACTCAAAAAAAACAGAGTAAATTGCACAAACCATCATCATCTACTACAAGGTTTGTCTCAAAAAAAAATCTACTAGAAGGTTTGTTTCCTCTCAAAAAAATACTAGAAGAGTTGTTTACCTCAAAAAAAATACTAGAAGGGTTGTGAGTTTCTAGAAAAAAACTAGAACGGTTGTGTGATTTTAAAAAAACTAGAAGGATCTTGCGTGTATGTGGGAAAGTTTATTATGTTGGTGGTCGCATGTTGTCAGGAGCATCCTACGGTCATCCCCATGGACCTATCTATGTCTCCCACGACACCACATGGACCAATGACTAGAGCTTGAGCAAGGGCTATCGAAGATAAGGTGAACTCACTCCTCTTCAAACTTACACACTCTTCATGTGAGGCATGGCTACTACCTCAAGCAGAGACCCTATGTGTCATCAGGTACTTAGAGGATAGCCACGGAGCAACTACACCCAATGGACAAGATGGCGAGCACACCAAGTACAAGGACCAAGAGAAAGAGCTACCAGGAAAAGTACAGCCACCGGACAACTGGACCATGCCGGACGTCTGATGCCTGGAACTCCAACCAGCCCAAGGACCCAGCCAGCGAGTGCTACAGCGGCCGGACGCCCGACACCTCTGAGCGTCCGGACGACTGAGCCCCTCCAGTAATCCGGTGCCACATCACAGAAGGAAAATAGAGAAAATCCGAGCTCTCCGGATGATAGACGACCGGAAGACCGACGCCCTCCGGACGTCTGGACCTGCACGAGCCTCCGGACGTCTGTAACCTCCCGGACGTCCGACGCTTGTCTACGCACAGTGACTAGTGGCGAGGCCCATGTACCCATTCACCCCCTAGACTATATATACTCCTTCCCCTCCCTCTTATTAGGGTTTAGCATTGGTTTATCTCATGCTAGAGATAGAGCTTTGCTCGTCCACTTGATACCTATTCCATTGGAAACCAAGCCTCCTAGGAGAAGATCCCCCAAGTGGATTCAAGCCCCCCTCTTGAGGGAAGATCCCCTAGTGGATTCAAGACCTCCTTCTAGGATATGAACTAGTGACCTATGTATCCCCCTTTGTTGTATTTGAATCATGTATATCTCTTTGTGTTCATGCATCTAGCACATGTGTGATCATTTCTTGTTGATTTGAGTGTTTCCTCTCATTTTCCCTCATATTTTGCCTTGTGTGTTCATCGTGTTCTTCGGGAATCCCCCTCAAAATTGTGAAAGGTCGGCCTCTAGGGTTTCACCCTACATCATCTTGGTATCATGAGCCAAGGTTGATCACGAATTTGGAGTCCCTACCCCTCATTTTCTAGCCTAATTTTGTTGATTTTGTCCCAATTCCAAAAATCCCCACAAAATAGCCCCAATTTTTTGGGGATTTGTTGGTATGATGAAGTTTTGTTGGATTTGATCCATGAATTTGCTTTGCCACAAGTGGATCTAGCTTTCCCCCATCCTTCCCATCATTTTCGTCCACAAAATCCGTCCAGTTTTGACCAAAATTTTCTTCTCCACCCCGAGTTCTCCGAGTTCATCCTGCAGCCAAAATCGCCAGGCACCGGACATCCGGTAGTTACCGACGTCCGACGACCACCGGTCGTCCGACCGATACCAGACGTCTGACCAAACCTGATGAAACTGAATTTTTTTCACTTGAAAAATTTCAGCCACCGCCCACACTTCCGCATTGCCACTCCAATACCCCTCGTTGCATTTCTGCATATCACCACCACTTTCCGTAACCACCAACACTTACCCGCTACCAACTCCGACAATTTTGACACGTTTTCTTTGGAGAAGTTGAGTTGAGGTTCTCCGTTTCCTAGGGTGTTTTGGCTAACTAGGGACGGTTCGACATCGACACAACCAACGCTCATCCTCGCCACGGACTCGTCATCGACAACAACCACTTTACCATTTTGACACCATCAACCATAAGCAAGGGTGGTAACCTCGACGACACTCTCGTACATTCTCCCTTGCCATTTTATTGATAACCCATAGCCCATTTTACGTCACTTACCTATCGAGACAAGCCAGTGAGTATTGCCGGCAACGTTACTCTAGTCACGGATGTTTGCACCCGGGAGCAACTTCCCAGTCGGCCATCCATCCTGAAATTACTCCAAGCTGAGCACGCTTAACTTTGGAGTTCTTTCTGAATGGGCTCCCGGAAAAGAAGGAATTCCTTATTGATATGAGTAGTCTATCACCTCTAATAAGCCAGGCTATCACATACACCCCCACTCAGAGGAACCGACGTCCTCGTCGGGCCACAGGAATGTTCCCTCTTGGCACATACATCTGTGCATCCAGTCCGGTACATGTGCCATGTCGTGTGCCACAATGGGTCACAAACGTCATGAATAACATGGCCTCGCACCTGTGTGCAAACATCCGTGTAACCGCGAGGGTCGGCTTTGATACCAACTTGTAACGCTCCGAACACACCCGCCGGTGGTCGTTACTCCTGGCGGGATCTAGACTGGCCCCACATATCAATACTAGTCTTTTTTGCGCACTTTGTCCTCACTCGTGCGCACCCGGGAGCAACTTCCCGGTCGGTCACCCATCCTGAAATTACTCCAAGCTGAGCACGCTTAACTTTGGAATTCTTTCTGAATGGGCTCCCGGAAAAGAAGGAATTCCTTATTGATATGAGTAGTCTATCATCCCTAATAAGTCAGGCTATCACAGTTACTTGTGCACATTGGTGATCATCATTCCCATTGCATACATACTATATCATCTTGGTATCATCTCTTGTGTCATATGGTTGTCACCGCATATATACAATTGCTATCTTGGTTCGTGAAGTTTTGCATTAGTGGCCAAAGAGAGAGCTCCAAAGAGAAAGAGCCAACAAGCTTTTACGCAAAAGAGAAAGATAAGCAAAGAGCTTTTAAACAAGAACCATAGCATCATACTACATTAAGATTGTCATACTTGATCATCTTGGATCATATCACCGGAACACCATACATATAGCATACTTGGGATAGAAGTCGTTGCATTTTTGCTTTGTAGGTTGTGCACAATCTCGTATCTGTCTATTGAGCAATCGTGCTAGCGTCTCTCTTGTGTTGTGCAACAAGAGCATTTTCCGTGGATTCCACATTTTGAGCTCATTTCTTGGTTGCACGACCCCATGTATCTATTCGTGCGTGTGTTTCCGTGTGCCACATATTGCTATTGGTCTACTTGTTGCACTTGAAAATTTGTGAATCTTTTTCAACATTATTGAATCTTGCTAACATTCACATAAATTTTATGCCACCACCCTCACCAAGCTACTCAAAAGCCTTTTTGTGTAGGTATGGGAATCGACAAGATCCGGTACCAATTGTGTTATTTCCTTGTTACACTATTGAGTGATCATTGATTCATCTTCAACATTGGATAAGGTACATTTGAAAGTGCTAGTGATCGACTAGAGGGGGGTGAATAGGTGGTTTTTATGAAAGTCTTCAAGATAGTCAATGTCTTCGAAGACAGACAATCAAATACAACATACACAGTATGCAGCGGAATATAAACTACACTAGCCAAGCCATAGTCTAAGAAAATAGTACTGAGTAAACACGAAGACAAATAGCAGCTAGGTAGAGTGGATTGGAATAGGAAGACAATATGAAGCCAATTATGCAATCAGAGAGAATGTCTCACACAGTGAAGTCAAACAGGGCAACCAAGCAATGACTTCGCAAAGCTAGACAGTAAGTAAAGGTGAAGTGATAGAACCAATTGCTTGACGAAGACAATGATTTGGTAGACCAATTCTGGTTGTTGTGACAACTATACGTCTGGTTAGGGAGGCTGAGATTGAACTCAGAAGACTGCGTCTTCACCTTATTCCCCTTGAGCTAAGGACACTTAGTCCTCGCCCAATCACTCTGGTAAGTCTTCAAGGTAGACTTCCAAACCTTCACAGACTTCGTTCACCGGCGATCCACAATGACTCTTGGATCCGCAGAACGCGATGCCTAACCGACTGGAAGATACACAGTCTTCAAGTGTAATAATTCTTCAGATCACGCAGACGGAAAAGACTTTAGTGATGCCAACACTCTTTAGGCTTCGGGTGTTTTGGTTTTGTCCTTGCAAGGATTCTCTCTCAAAGGCTTCGGAGGTGGGTTGCTCTCAAACGACAAAATCCATGCACTAACTCTAAGCAGCCACCAATTTATGGTGTAGGGGGTGGGCTATTTATAGCCAATAGGCAACCTCACATGATATGTACAAAATGACCCTGGGTCACTAAGGAACCGACACGTGTCCAACGGTCGGATTTCAAACACATGTGGTAGCTTGACTTGGGCTATAAGCAAAGCTGACTTATCCAACTCTGGATAAGATTTACTCTCATTGTCTTCACTCAAAGACATAGGATTTGGGTTGAGCATCGCATCAGTTTTCAGACTTTGTTCACTTGAACCCCACTTAACAGTTTGGTGGTTCCTGTGACTCAAGAAAGAAGAAAATGAAACTACGAAAGAAACTATGTCTTCACACTCCATTGTCTTCAAGTGAATGTCTTCACACGTCATTATCTTCAACATGAATGTCTTCACGAACCATCATTGTCTTCAATGTCTTCATACATTTTGATGAGTCATCTCTAGTAGGTAAACCGAATCATTGAGGGACTTCTACCTGTGTTATCCTGCAATTCTCACAAACACATTAATCCCTCAACCACGTTGTCGTCAATACTCCAAAACCAACTAGGGGGGCACTAGATGCACTTACAATCTCCCTCTTTTTGGTGATTGACGACAAACTGGTTGAAGATACGTGAAAGTTAAAGAACACAGTCATTGGCTTCATGAAGTTGAAAGGGCTCCCCCTGAAGATGTGCATATAAGTATTTTGCCTTTGAATGCAAATGCACATGGCAGGTTCTGCTTTGTGGAGATCTCCTTCAATTCATGAAGACAATTCATCATGCATACAAAAATGTAGTGAAGATAATGACATGCACAATGAAAAATGGGCATCTGCAGAATGACTTCTTGCGGAATTTATCATCGCAATAAAAGGTAGCAGCAAAAGTAGCAGACGACTACCAATACTTAAGTGTTACAAGTCAAAACCAACAGTTCAAGAACGGGAGTTGCAAAACTTAACAAAAATAAGCACCTGACCCATATAGACAAGCTTGAAGACTATCAACTCATATGCTTCTCCCCCTTTTGTCAGGAAGGACCAAAAATGATTGAAGACATAGAGTGTCTAAGCATTCTGAAAGGATCGAGAAGAGGTGTCTAGAGGGGGGGGTGATTAGACCCCTCAACAAGCAAAAATAGCAGTTTTTAGGTTCTTCAAGTTGAGGTGGAGTTTTAGCATAGGTTTAAGCATTCACAATACATTTCAAGCAAGCATGGCAAGAGTATGAGTAGCGTAAAGAGTAAAGCATGCTAATTGCAAGAAAGTAAAGGGATTAGACTGGAGTGTGCAAACGCAATGAAGACATGGAGATTTTTGGCATGGTTCCGATAGGTGGTGCTATCGTACATCCACGTTGATGGAGACTTCAACCCATGAAGGGTAACGGTTGCGCGGTGTTGGGGAACGCAATATTTCAAAAAAATTCCTACAATCACGCAAGATCTATCTAGGAGATGCATAGCAACGAGAGGTGAAGAGTATGTTTACGTACCCTCGTAGATCGAAAGCGGAAGTGTTATGAAACGCGGTTGATGTAGTCGAACGTCTTCGCGATCCAACCGATCAAGTACCGAACGCACGGCACCTCCACGATCTGCACACGTTCAGCTCGGTGACGTCCCTCGTACTCTTGATCTAGTTGAGGCCGAGGGAGATTTTCGTCAGCACGACTTCACCTAAGCATATGACGGTGATGATGGTGATGATGAAGTTACCGACGCAGGGCTTCACCTAAGCACTACAACGATATGACCGAGGTGGAATTCTGTGGAGGGGGGCACCACACACGGCTAAACAATCAACTTGTGTGTCCTAAGGTGCCCCCTCCCCACGTATATAACGGAGGGAGGGGAGGCCGGCCGACCCTCATAGGCGCGCCAAGGGGGGAGGAATCCTCATCCTAGAACGAGTAGGACTCCTCCCTTTCCTAGTCCTACTAGGAGAAGAAGGAAGGAGGGGGAAGAGAAGGAAGGAGGGGGCGCCGCCCCTCCCCCTAGTCCAATTCGGACTAGGCCCATGGGGGGGGGCGGCGGCCAGCCCTTGGCAACCCCTCTATCTCTCCCTATTCCCAATAAGGCCCATTACTTCTCCGGTGGTTCCGATAACCCTTCCGGCACTCCGATATATATCTGCTGACCCTTGGAACTCATCTGGTGTCCGAATATAATCATCCAATATATCAATCTTTATGTCTCGACCATTTCGAGATTCCTCGTCATGTCCGTGGTCACATCCGGGACTTGATACGTCTCCAACGTATCTACTTCTCCAAACACTTTTGCACTTGTTTTGGACTCTAACTTGCATGATTTGAATGGAACTAACCCGGACTGACGCTGTTTTCAGCAGAATTACCATGGTGTTATTTATGTGCAGGAGCAAACGTTCTCGGAATGACCTGAAACTTCACGGAGACACTTTTCAGAAAATAAGAAAAATACCTGCCAAAGATGAAGGCCAGGGGGGCCACCACCTTGCCACGAGGGTGGGGGGCGCGCCTGCCCCCCTAGGGCGCGCCCCCTACCTCGTGGGCCCCCTGTTGCCTCTCCGACTCCAACTCCACCTCCATATATTGAGTTCCGATGAGAAAAAATTCAGGGAGAAGAAATCATCGCGTTTTACGATACAGAGCCGTCGCCAAGCCCTAAAACCTCTCGGGAGGGCTGATCTGGAGTCCGTTCGGGGCTCCGGAGAGGGGAATCCGTCGCCATCGTCATCATCAACCATCCTCCATCACCAATTTCACGATGCTCACTGCCGTGCGTGAGTAATTCCATCGTAGGCTTGCTGGACGGTGATGGGTTGGATGGGATCTATCAATGAACTGGAGCTAGTTCTGTGTCACCCTAGGTTATGACTGTTACATGATGAACTGCATCCGACATAATTCTCCATCACCGATCCATTGCCTACGAGCTTTCCACATATTGTTCTTCGCTTATTTACTTTTCCGTTGCTATTGCTATCATCACTACAAAATACCAAAAACATTACTTTTACTATTGTTACCTTTTGCTACCGTTACCACTACTATCATATTACTTTGCTACGAAACACTTCGCTGCAGATATTAAGTTTTCAGGTGTGGTTGAATTGGCAACTCAGCTGCTAATACTTGAGAATATTCTTTGGCTCCCCTTGTGTCGAATCAATAAATTTGGGTTGAATACTCTACCCTCGAAAACTGTTGTGATCCCCTATACTTGTGGGTTATCAAGACTATTTTCTGGCACCGTTGCCGGGGAGCATAGCTCTATTCTTTTAGTCACTTGGGATATATATCTGCTTATCATTATGAAGAACTTGAGAGATCCAAAAACCAAGATCTATCCCTCAACTACGAGGGGAGGTAAGGAACTGCCATCTAGCTCTGCACTTGATTCATCTTCTGTTTTGAGTAACCTTGCGACACCTACACCTGCTTCTGCTATTCGTTCTGATATGTCGCATGTTATTGATGATGCCACTTCTGCTATGCATGATACTTATGATGAAACTACCTCTATGCCTGATACTACTATGCCACTTAGTGCCTTTCTTGATGAACAACTTGCGAGGGCTAGAGAAATTGAAAATATTGAATCTGATGATACTGATGAAAGTGATGATGAAGAACCACTTGCCATTCCTAAGGGTTATGTTTTTTATCAAGATGCTTCTTTAGCTATTTTAGCTTGCAGAAATAGAACTGAACTTAAAAGATTATTAGCTAAATGGAGTAAGCAATCTCTAAATGCTAGAATGAAACCTGACCCTGCTTTTGCTACTTCACATGTCTTCGTTACTGATAAGGATTATGAATTCTCCATTGATCCTGATATAATTACTTTGGTTGAATCTGATCCTTTTCATGGTTATGAATCTGAAACTGTTGTGACACATCTTACTAAATTGAATGATATAGCTACCCTGTTCACTAAAGATGAGAGAACTTGCTACTTTCATATCCTTAAAATATTTTCATTCTCATTAAAGGGTGATGCTAAGATATGGTTTAATTCTGTTGATCCTGGTTGTGTGCGTAGTCCCCAGGATATGATTTATTACTTCTCTGCTAAATATTTCCCTGCTCATAAGAAACAAGCTGCTTTAAGGTATATATATAATTTTGCGCAAATTGAAGAAGAGAGTCTCCCACAAGCTTGGGGAGGCTTCTCCAATTACTTAATGCTTTGCCTGATCATCCTCTTAAGAAAAATGAAATGCTTGATATGGACTAACCGATGCCTCCAGAGATTACCTGGATAGTTGTGTTGGATCTGTTTTCAGGGAAAGAACACCGGATGAAGCTGAAATTCTATTGAATAATATGTTGACAAATGAAAATAATTGGACAACTTCGGAGTCAATTCCTGAGCCTATTCCTAAACCAACTCCGAAGAAGAGGGGTATTCTGTTTCTCAGTCCTGAAGATATGCAAGAGGCAAAGAAATCTATGAAAGAGAAAGGTATTAAAGCTGAAGATGTTAAGAATTTACCTCCTATTGAAGAAATACATGGTCTTAATTTACCGCCTGTTGAAGAAACATATAATCTTAATCCTTTACCTATTGAACAAACTCATGGTCTTGATAACCCGACACATGTAGTAAAGGTAAATTCTCTCTATAGATATGATAAAGTTGTAATCCCATTTACTAAAATTGCTCGCCCATGCTTAGATGAGTTTGATAATTTTATGGCTAAGCAAGAAGACTTTAATGCTTATTTTGGTAGACAATTAAAATACAATTCAAATATGCTTGGACACTTGGGTGATTATATGGCTAATGTCAAAGGTGAGCTTAAACTTATTAGTAAACATGCTTCTATGGTTACCACTCAAGTAGAACAAGTACTTAAAGCTCAAAATGATTTGCTCAATGAATTGAATAATAAGAATAATGATAATGATGTTAGAGTGGCTACTAGAACGGGTAGAATGACTCGGGAAGTATCCTGAAGGCCATCCTAAGAGAATTGAGCAAGATTCTCAGAGAAATAATTTAGATGTACCTAGTTCTTCTAAAAAGAAGAAAAAGAAAAACGATAGGACTTTGCATGCTTCTAGTGATCCTATTGTTGAAACACCTGAGAATCCAAATGATATTTCTATTTCTGATGCTGAAACACAACCTGGTAATGAACCTGAAACTAGTGATAATGCTAATAATAATGTTCATGATGATGCTCAACCTAGTAATGATAATGATATAGAAATTGAACCTGTTGTTGATCTTGATAACCCACAATCAAAGAATCAATGTTATGATAAGAAAGATTTTGTTGCTAGGAAACATGGTAAAGAAAGAGAGCCTTGGGTTCAGAAACCCATGCCATTTCCTCCCAAACCATCCAAGAAAAAGGATGATGAGGATTTTGAGCGCTTTGCTGAAATGATTAGACCTATCTTTTTGCGTATGTGATTAAGTGATATGCTCAAAACTAATCCTTATGCTAAGTACACGAAGATAAAATTTGTCACACATAATCAAACTGCGGTGCTAGGCTCCTCCTAGGCGACTCCAAGGCGATTTTGCGCCGGTGGCCACTCCGACCCCGGCGGCCACCTCTCCTGTTGACGGCCACTCCGGCCTCAACAGCCACATCCAAAGATGGCTCCTTTTTCCCTCAACTTTGATCGTGGCAGAAAGTTCCAAGCGGATATGAGAACCAAGTTTGGTCATCCAGTGGTGTTCTCTCCTGGCTTTCGTCAACAAGAATTTATCTTGGTGGTTTCTTTCTGTCGCGCAACCTTCAAGCTTGATGTGCACACGGTTAGTGTCTCTCTCCTGGCTATGTTTGGAGGTTATGCTCAAGGTTTTAGGGTTCGTCACTTGAGGGATAGAACTTTCAAGTTTTCGGTGGCCTCCAAGTCTGTTGGTTTTGAGATTTACAACAATGGTAGAATTGTTGAGCAAGATTTTGAGGTTGTTTTTAGTTTGTGGAATTATGGTGGGCCAAATTGGTTTAGGGAAGAACAAGCTTTTTACAAAGAACTAGATGCTGAATGGACCTTGGTGGGTAGAAATGGAAAGGCTGTCGTCGACAACTCCGGCGATCGTCGGAGTTACAGCTCGGTGGTCAGAAACGGTCGATCGGTGTTTGAGCGTTTATCGGGTCCCATTCAATCCACTGTCAATCAGCGGCAAGCTTTGAATTCCCCCTCTCTTAACTCTGAGGGTTATGGGTCTCTTAATCACACGCAAATGCCGCAATGTTATACAGCTCGCGCGAACATAGTGTGTTTTGCATGTGGAGGGCAAGGTCACTTTGCACGTAACTGCATGGTTCCAAAGCTACCTGGGCTGTGGCCTTTTTTACAGTTCGATTCTTTCGCGAGCCCGCTCGAGGCGGCCTGGGCTGATGGTGAGGTGGAGGCCTGGTTCAAATGTGTCAGCCCAGCTCAGCCGATAAGGCAGGTCTCGTCATTTGCGGAGCTGATCAAGGGCCTATTTCCAAATTTCCAACCGCGATCACAGGCTGCCTCCTCGCATTCTTCTGTTCTTACCAACTCTGCCTATTCCACTGTTTCTGCCTCGACAAGCTCGCCGTCTGCCTCACCATTGCTAGAGCGGGCATTGGTTGTCCCTTCATCGGAAGCTTCGACATCGACCATGGACAACATTCCCATTGATCCGGCTCCATTTGTTCCTCATGGGTTCCATATTTTCGAGGTGGAGGGCCATACTGGGGTTTCGAGGGCAATTTTGCCGCATCGCCCACGGAGGCATGAGGACTGGGCGATTGCTACTATTCAGCCGCATCCCAATGAGGTATTTTTCCCAACGTTAGAGAAGTTCTTGAGGAGTTCTTTCAAGGTGTTGAAGAAGTGGGGTTCAGAGAAATCCAGCCTTGTCCGTTTGGAGAGGCTTATGTTCAGTTTCGACATGTTAGGGACAGAGATCGTCTCATCAGGCAGAGCCCGCATCCATTTGGAGATGTTTTTATCTCTTTCACTAAACACAATCAAGGTAGAAACTGGCATAGATTGCACTTCAATAGGACCGTTTGGTTGCTGTTTGTGGGTGTTCCATTTGACCACTACAACACTGACGATATTGCAGCCGCCATTGCCAAGTGGGGAAGAATTATTAGTTGGGAGAGAGAGGATGCTCTAAAAGGGATGATTCTGGTGAAGGCAAGAGTCACTGAACTTATTGACATCCCTAAAAGTATAAGGTGGTCTGAAGGGGAGTGCTTTGACGAGGAGTCATGGACTAGTTCTGTGGGGGTTTTACTAGAGGAAATGCTGGGAGGGGGCCCAGCTGATGAAGATCCTATTCCACCTCCTAGAGTGGACCCTCACCCTATCCCACAGCACGCCAATGATTTCCCTGGCTTCCATCCGGCTCCAATTCATAATGAACCTGCTCAACAGGAGGACTGGGATGATTGGGAAGAGCGGGAGGAGCAAGGTCACTGGGCATTCCCTCAGGCAAATATCCCTCAGGCTCAACCACCACGGCAGCAAATGGAACTGCCAGTTTTACAAGAGGATGGTGCTCCCAATAGCAGCATCACCACTACAGTCTCCTTATCTGATGGTATTTGGTCTAACACTCACACTGCCAGTGAGGAGGTCAATCAAGGTGCTCAGAACAATCCTTTGGGCATGGGCCTACAGAACATTCTTAATGCTTATCAGGTAGATGGGGAGGAGGAGGGTCTTGGGCAAGACAATGCAAACATGCCTATTATGGAACAACAGGTGGTTCAGGGGGCTCCTTTGGCTGTTCATGATGTGGAAGCTGTTGATCATGTTGTGAATCCAGATGTTGTGGTTGTACCTGCTGCTGCTGAAGGAAATCTTATGCCAGATGGGCCTCTTGTTCAGCCTGTGGGTGTTATTCCTCTTAATACAGCCAATGTTCAGGTTGAGGTAACTGAGGAGAATGCTGCATCTGCTTCTCAGCTCAATGTTTGTCCTCTGGGCACTGATACTGTGGCTGCAAATGTCTTGCCACAAGGAACTCTAGTAGCACAAAGCTCAGAGCCCAGAATGGATTTAAAGGGCAAAGCAGATGTCCATATTGTTCAGGTTGGTACCTCCATTGGTGGGTCAAGTAAAGGTATGGACAGATTTCATCCAACTAATTCCCCTACTTTACTAGAGATTCATGAATTAGTACAAAATCATACCTTGGATATTATTGATGGTGCCCATTTGATTTCTGAGGAAGGTTTGGACTTATGGATTCAACACTTTGCTCCAGCAACCCAGGGAGAAGTAAACACCTTCAAAATTGACATACTTGTAAGTTGGTTTAACTTCATAATTCACCTTCTCCCCACTCCTGACAAATTTTGGCTGGGTGATGCATCTGTTAAAATCTGAGCTGTGGAAAATGCTTACTGCAAACTGTGACACTGAAGAGACTATCTTATTCCATATACCTGACAAACCTGCTACCTCACAGGCTCCAAGTTGTAAGGAAATCATGCTGGGTCTGGGAAAGGAAAATGAGGGGATAAGCCCTGCTGCTCACTCCTCTAGTGGAGCTGGAAGTCCACTCAAGCAAGTGTCCCCCAATAAAGTTATACAGTTGTCACTAGGTGAAGCTGTCTCAAGGAAAAGAAGGGACAAAGAGCCACTTGTGGAGACCCAGGTGAGAAGGAGTGATCGAATTAAGAAAGACAACAATGGGTATAGGAGAAAATCATGTGATGCTAGCTCTTGCTTACCTTGTAATGCTATTCCACCCATTGTGCATAATAAAGTGGTCAAAAATCTGACAAAAACTTTTTGCAAGGTGTTTGAGGATGAGGCACAGGACATGCTTTCCAAGAGGCCCAAGAAGAAGGGCCAGGAGGATGTGGCCAAGGCTTCCAAGGTCACTGATGCTACAACTCCTTAGGATGTGCCATCATGAACTGTCCAGTTACTAATAGTATCAGGAATATTTTGAGAAAGGCTAGTTTGATAGTGGAATGTATGAAGTCTGGTATGATTGATGTAAGCAGAACATGTTTAGTGTATGTACTGAAAACTTGGTACTCTCTTTTGTCTACTGCCCTGTTGATCTGTTTGACTATGCTCTGGAATTGTGGTTGCCATGAAAACTTTAAAATATTGTGCTCTCCAGTAGGACTGTGGTGTTTCATCTGTTACCCATGTGTTCTGACACCTCAAACTGTACTGGGTCTCATTCACACAAAAGTTATGCTTTGCGTATGTATGGCAACATACCAGGAGATGGGGCCTGGTATCACACATCTTTTCATTCAGTTAGTTAATCATGAGTAGAAATAGATCCTGGAACATCTTGAACTGGAACATTAGGGGCTTGAATTCTCTTGAGAAATGGCTGGCCATTAGACAAAAAATTGAGGAAAGTGCTGCTGGTATTTTGTGCCTTCAAGAAACTAAGAGACAAGCTTTTGATTTGGCATATATTCATAACTTTTGTCCACAAAGATTCAATAAATTTGAATTCCTACCTTCTATTGGGGCATCTGGAGGGATCTTGACTGCTTGGAATGAGGCTCTTTTTAATGGGCAACTGCTCTTTCAGAATAAATTTTCACTATCTATGCAGTTCACTTGTACTTCAACCAACAAACCATCGATCCTCACAAACATTTATGGACCTTGAAACCTTGAAGACAAATTGGAATTTATTGATTGGTTTACAAATATCCAAATGCCAGATGATGTTGATTGGATAGTTATGGGGGATTTCAACTTCATTAGGTCACCTGAAGACAGAAATAGACCTAGTGGAGATGTCAATCAGATGTTACTGTTCAATGAGGCCATTAGTAATTTGGGGTTAACTGAATTACCTCTAAAAGGAAGACAGTTCAGCTGGAGCAATATGCAAGAAACTCCACTTCTTGAAAAACTGGACTGGTTTTTCACCTCTGCTGCATGGATGACTACTTATCCTGACACAACTGCTCTACCTCTTGCTAAACCAATATCAGACCATTTTCCTTGTGTAATTAAAATTGGTACATCTATTCCTAAGTCAAGGGTTTTTAGATTTGAAAATTATTGGTTGAAGCACAGCTCTTTCAAAGATATTGTTCAAGCTGCTTGGAACATCCCTGTTGGTTATACTGATCCAGCAAAGAAGATTAATGCTAAATTCAAAAACTTGAGGAGAGCACTAAAACTTTGGGCAAAAAATCTATCTTGTCTTAAAAACAGATTGATGAGTTGAATGAATGTATATTCCTATGGGACTTCTTGGAGGAATTCAGAGACCTCACTACATCTGAGCATAACTGCAGGGAGCTTTTGAAAGAAACACTGCTAACTGTTCTCAGTAATCAGAAGATTTATTGGAAACAAAGAGGAAAAATCAAGGGGGTCAAATTTGGGGATGAAAATACCAAATTCTTTCATACAAAGGCTTCAATAAATCACAGGCACAACAAAATTGCAATGCTCATGAATGAGGACCAAGTGGAAATTACTGATCATGAAGGGAAGGCTGCAATTCTTTGGGAAGCTTTTAAGAAGAGACTGGGACAATCAAATGGCCATACAATGCACTTCAATTTACAGGACCTGTATGATAACAGAGTGGATCCACAAATATTCCAAGACCTTGAGAGACCTTTCTCTCAAGAAGAAATTGAAGAGGTAGTTAAAAACTTGCCCACAGACAAATCTCCAGGCCCTGATGGATTTAATAATGAGTTCCTCAAAGCTTGTTGGGACATTATCAAACTGGATGTTACTGAACTTATCATTGCCTTTCATGCTGGAAATGTGAATTTGGAAAGCATAAACACTTCATATATCACATTCATTCCTAAAAAGGAGGTACCTATATCCCCTAATGACTTCAGGCCAATTTCATTGCTTAATGGGGTTCTCAAAATCATTACTAAACTGCTGGCAAACAGATTACAAAAAGTCATTCTCAAGATGGTTCATATCAATTAGTATGGATTCTTAAAAAACAGAGTAATTCAAGATTGTCTGGGTTGGGCCTATGAATATATATATCAATGTCACAAGTCAAAAGAATAATTGCTTGTTATCAAACTGGATTTTGAAAAGGCTTTTGACACTATTGAGCATCAGGCTATAATTGACATCTTAAGGGCTAAGGGATTTGGTGAAAGGTGGATAACCTGGATGCACATGCTATTCAATTCTGCATCCTCTGCTGTAATGTTAAATGGGGTGCCAGGGAAGAAGTTTTACTGTAAAAGAGGAGTAAGGCAAGGAGATCCCCTTTCACCTCTTCTATTCATATTGGCAGCTGACTTGCTTCAATCAATTTTCAATAAAGCCATGGCTAGGGATCTAATAACACCTCCACTACAAGTGATCTCATGCCCTGACTTCCCTATTGTGCAGTATGCAGATGACACTTGTTATTTTGCAAGCAAGTGCTAGACAGCTTGTATGCCTCAAAGCTCTACTCAACACATTTGCAGATGCCACAAGCCTCAGAGTAAATTATGGGAAATCAATCATGGTGCCATTAAACATTGTAGAAGACAGAGTAGATATTTTCACTAACACTTTGCAATGTGCCAGAGGGCAATTCCCATTCACTTATCTAGGGCTACCTTTGGGCATTTATAAGCCAACTGTAGAGCAGTGTTTGCCCATAGTCAATAGAATAGCTAAGAGGATTACTGGCATTTCCACTTTCATGACTCAGGCAGGGAAGATTTTATTGGTCAAATCTGTGTTGGCTTCCCTAGCAGTTTACTTCATGTGTTGTCTGGACATTCCCATCACTATTAAACACCAGATCATCAAATACTTAAGGCACTGTCTATGGAGGAGCCCTGATCTGGAAGATAGGAGGCCAGCACTAGTGGCTTGGCACACAGTTTGCAGACCTAAAAATCAGGGTGGCTTGGGAGTTCTGGATATCTTCACACAAAATAAAACTCTGCTCATGAAAAACCTTCATAAGTTTTACAATAGACATGACATCCCTTGGGTCAATCTAATTTGGGAAACATACTACAGCAATGGGCAACTTCCAGGAGATCAAAAAGTGGGCTCTTTTTGGTGGAAATCCAATCTTGCACTCATTGATCAGTTCAAAGCTATAGCAAGATGCAATGTGGGAGATGGCAAAACTGCTTTGTTCTGGGATGATATGTGGGACCAATTCATTCTAAAGCACAAGTTTGATCATCTATACTCTGTTAGAAACCCTGAGACAAGTGTTCAGCAAGTGATCAATACTGAATATCTCCAAGACTTATTCCACCTGCCCCTAACTGCACAGGCATATGAGGGAGTTCCTACAAATGGAGGACATGTGCATTTCCATGAGACAATCAGAATACTTAGATGCTCTGGATACTTGGAGTTACATCTGGGGCAATGAATTCTATTCTTCAATTAAAGCCTATAAGGTGCTAATTGGGCACAAACAAACCCCACCACTTTTTTCATGGATTTGGAAAAGCTCTTGTCAACCCAAGCATAAAGTTTTTTTCCTGGATGCTCCTGCATGACAGAGTAAACACAAGAAATTCTTCTAAGGAGGAAAAACTTTGAATTGGAAGTTTACAATTGTGCAGTGAGGGACTGTCAGCAAGAAGAAACTCTGCAATCTTTTTTGGGGATGTCCTTTTGCACACAGATGCTGGGATTTTATTTGTCCTTCAAGAACACCAAACTTGTCAGTTCTGGAAGCATTTCAAGACCTCAAAGACAAACTCAGATACCCCTTCTTTATGGAGATTATCATATTGGGATCATGGGCCATCTGGATATCTAGAAACAACAAAATCTTTGATAATATAACTCCTTCATTCCAGGGCTGGAAACACATTTTTACTGAGGAACTCAAGCTTCTCAAATTCAGGATCAAGAAGAAATATGAATTGCATTTTTCTGCTTGGCTGGATTCTCTGTTGTAATTTGTATAGTTCTCCTTGCTTTCCTTGTTACTGTTTTTTAGTTTTTAGTTTTTGTGCTGAGTTGTTGTATGGCTTCTCTTTTTTGGTAGTTTCTCTCTTTTCTTCTTGTGTTTTTTTTGGGCTTAGCTCAAGCCCAACAGACTTTTGTTTTTTCCATTTTTATTATTAATAAAAGTTGTAGTGGGGTGTTTACCCTACTGTTTATAGTCAAAAAAGTACATGAAAGATATTATTACAAATAAAAGAAAGATACTGGAAGCTGAAATTTCCACCATGCTTGCTAATTATACTTTTAAGGGTGGAATACCAAAGAAACTTGGAGAACCAGGAGTACCCACTATACCATGCTCCATTAAAAGAAACTATGTTAAAACTGCTTTATGTGATATTGGAGCCGGTGTTAGTGTTATGCCTCTCTCTTTATATCGTAGACTTTATTTGAATAAGTTGACACCTACTGAAATATCTTTGCAAATGGCTGATAAATCAACTGCTATACATGTCGGTATTTGTGAGGATGTGTCTGGTGTAGTTGCAAACGTTACTATTTTAACGGACTTTGTTATTCTTGATATTCCCGAGGACGATAGTATGTCTATTATTCTTGGAAGACCCTTTTTGAATACTGCAGGGGCTATTATTGATTGCACTAAAGGCAATGTCACTTTTCATGTTAATGGTAATGAGCATACGATACACTTTCCGAGGAAACAACCTCAAGTTCATAGTATCAACTCTATTGGAAAATTTCCATCGATTATATTTGGAGGTTTTGAATTTCCTCTTCCTACTGTCAAGAAGAAATATGATATTCTTATTATTGGGGATGTGCATATCCCCGTTGAGGTAACATAGTGTTATTCGAAATTTCTCCGGTTCCATGTTATTCGGAATGAGTTCGTTAACAAGACTTGATCAACCTTGTTAGTGGATTCCTTTTGATGATCATGAGATGGATGAAACTAGAAGGCACAACTTTCTGTATCCCACTTTTACTTTCTGTTATTTACATTAAATAAAATAAAAAAATATTTATCTGTCTGTTATCTGATTATCCATGCAATATAAAAATACCTCGAAAATAAAAGTTCTCCAAATGCCATGAAATTTAAATATGATTTTTTCTAGAATATTTAAGGATTTATGGAACAGAGAACACACCAGGGGGGCCAACCACCATGCCACGAGTGTGGAGGGCGTGCCCACCCCTCTAGGGCGCGCCCCCTGCCTCGTGGGCCCATAGTGGCCCTCCTCCACTTATTCCTGCACCCACACACTTCATCTTCCTCCCACAAACACGAATAACCAGCTCAAGCACGAGTTCTAGCTCATCTTGCTGCCATTTTCGATCTCCTTGCTCAAAGCACCTCTCACAAAACTGCTTGGGGAGATTGTTCCTTGGTATGTGACTCCTCCATTGGTCCAATTAGTTTTTGTTCTAGTGCTTTATTCATTGCAAATTTTTGCTGCTTAGGTGACCCTGTTCTTGAGCTTGCATGTCAAATTTATATGGTCAAAAGTAGTTTTGATGCATGATATAGGCCCTAGGCACTTGTAGGAGTGGTTGCTATCAATATTATTGAGTTTGGTTTACTTTTATTTTGAAGTTACTAAAAATTTCAGAATTTTTCAGAAAATGACGAGGAGACTTTTGAGGGGCTCATCGAGCCAAAGCTCGAAGGAAAAGGCACCAAAGCCTAAGTATAATCTACCTCGCACCGCGGAGGTTCGGGCGTGTGAATGGCCTTCCGA
The DNA here is from genome assembly GCF_003073215.2 of Triticum urartu. NCBI lineage: Eukaryota > Viridiplantae > Streptophyta > Magnoliopsida > Poales > Poaceae > Triticum > Triticum urartu. The sequence goes on along the minus strand of NC_053025.1, from coordinate 359,909,153 downwards.
GGATTTCTTGAGAGCAGCCGGGATTTATGAAGATTTTCATGAATTGGCTCAGACTGCAGGCCTTACCGCTTTCCTCCACGACCAATGCGATCAGTATCTCTTGCTCACAAATACCTTTGTGCAAAACTTTCATTTTCATTATAGGAACTCACCACCTATGGTGGAGTTTCATTTATATGATGAGCATAAGGAGATGTCACTTTATGATTTTTGTCGGATTTGTTTAGTCCCTTTTGAGGGAAACACAGAAGAACCACATCGTGATGATGTGGAGGGATTTATTGACACTATCACTGTAGGGGAAACAAGGAAGGTTTCCGATGCATGAATCACTCGCATACACTTTCCTATTTTACATTACTTTGCATTATTTGCTAGTCGTTGCTTAATTGGTCGCGGAAACTGTGGAAACCTGAGTATCCCTGATATTATTATTTTGCACCACGATCTATACGGTGATAACTCTTTTAGTATGGGCGGCATTATTGCTAAACGGTTAAGTCTGAACCGTACCAAGGGCCCCATCTTTGGAGGCATCTATGCTACACGCCTAGCTGCACATTTTAACATACCTATTAGGCATGCCGAGAAGGAAGAAAAAGTGCTGCCTCGTGTTTATCTAGATTATAAAAGTATGGTGGCGCATGATTTTATTGTTAAGAATAGGGAAGGAGAGCTTAAATATCAATTGTTCTTTAATAAACATCATCCTGAGACTATTACCTTGCCTGCTCCTTCTTTGTTTGATTTGACTGTAGGCATGTACCTTGTTCCGTTGGCGGCTACCCACGCCTACCGGAACCCTACACCAGCTGAGGAGCCAGAGCCGGAACCACAATTTGATCCTCCACGACAGTCTAATTACCAGTGGGATTCGGAGATGATTGTCATCCAGTGGCAATCGGAGTCTTCCTCGTCTGCACCACAGTACGACCCCAACTATTATTATGGATATCAGCCAGGCCAGCCGTGGCCATAGACCAACTTAGGCCAAAAGCCTAAGTTTGGGGGAGTACGTATTTCTCACCGACATTACATTTATGCTCACACACTCATTGCTAGATGTCGGTGCTCATACTTTTTCATTTTATCATCCATGCTAGTTTACTTTCCTTTTTATGCTTTCTTCTTGTGTGTTTAATAAATCTTAAGAAAAAAATTAGTTGTAGTTTTTAATCAGTTTAATTTCCATGCTTGTAGTAGTAATTAAAAAGAAAACCCAAAAATATTTCTTGTTCTTCTTTTGCTTGTTGGGAGCTTTCCCATGTAAATAGTTTTATTTCTTTTCTTTTCTTTGGGGGTCGATAGGAGAAGACCATGATTAAATGCTTGAAGTGGCTCTTATATGCATTATTGTTGATCTGACAAAAGAGCCCATATTGCCTTGTCTTCTCCTGTTTATTGAATGCTTGCAGATTCCAGCTTAGTTCAATGCACGTGCACTATTATCATTATTCACACTATTCAGTCGTGCAAGTGAAAGGCAATTATGATGATATATGATGGACTAGCTGAGATGAGAAAATCTGGTATGAACTTGACCTCTTTTGTTTTTGTAAATATGATTAGTTCATCATTCCTGATTCAGCCTATTATGAATAAACATGTTTGCAATGACAACTAGAGATCATAGTTTCTTATGCCATGCTTGATTAGCTATGAGTTATAATGGTTTACCTTGCGTGCCAACATGCTATTAAAATGGTTATGGTGTGGTATGATAGGGTGGTATCCTCCTCTGAATGATTTAAGTGACTTGACTTGGCACATGTTCATGCATGTAGTTGAAACAAAATCAACATAGCCTTCACGATATTTATGTTCATGGTGGATTATATCCTACTCATGCTTGCATTCAGTGTTGATTAATTTTAATGCATGTTCATGACTGTTGTCGCTCTCTAGCTGGTCGCTTCCCAGTCTTTTGCTAGCCTTCACCTGTACTAAGCGGAAAAACTGCTTGTGCATCCAAACTCCTTAAACCCCAAAGTTATTCCACATGGGTCCACTATACCTACCTATATACGGTATCTACCTGCTGTTCCAAGTAAATTTGTATGTGCCAAACTCTAAACCTTCAAATAAATATCCTGTTTTGTATGCTCGAATAGCTCATGTATCAACTAGGGCTGTCTATATCTTCCATGTTAGGCGGGTTATTCTCAAGAGGAGTGGACTCCGCTCCTCACTCATGAGATAAATGGCTGGTCACCGGGATGCCCAGTCCCATGCTTTATGCAAACTAAATCAAAATAATTGCAAACAAAACTCCCCCTGGGACTCCTGTTAGTTGGAGGCACTCGTTGTTTTGAGCAAGCCATGGATTGATGCTTGTGGTGGAAGAGGGAGTACAAACTTTACCATTCTGTTTGGGAACTGCCTATAATGTGTGTAGCATGGAAGATATCGCCATCTCTTGGTTGTTATGTTGACGATGAAAGTATACCGCTCAAAATATTATTCACCTCTGTTTCAAAACCGAGCTCTGGCACCTCTACAAATCCCTGCTTCCCTCTGTGAAGGGCCTATCTATTTACTTTTATGCCGAGTCATCATCCTCTTATTAAAAAGCACCAGTTGGAGAGCACCGCTGTCATTTGCATTCATTACTGTTAGTTTACATTGAGTATGACTTGACTGGATCTCTTTTACCATGAATTACAATGTCTAGTCAGTCCTTGGTCTTTAAAGGTGCTCTGCATTTATGTTTTGCGGTCTCAGAAAGGGCTAGCGAGATACCATCCTGTTATATCATATTATGATTGTTTTGAGAAAGTGTTGTCATCCGAGTTTTATTATTATGGCTCGCTAGTTGATTATGCTATTGATATGAGTAAACTTGAGACCTATGCGTTATTGCAAATGTGGTTACTTATAATCTTTGCTGAAAACTTGAATGCTGGCTTTACATATTTACAACAACAAGAGCAAACAGAGTTTGTAAAAGTTTTTCTTTATCACCTTCAGTTTGTCAACTGAATTGCTTGAGGACAAGCAAAGGTTTAAGCTTGGGGGAGTTGATATGTCTCCAACGTATCTACTTTTCCAAACACTTTTGCCCTTGTTTTGGACTCTAACTTGCATGATTTGAGTGGAACTAACCCAGACTGACGCTGTTTTCAGCAGAATTACCATGGTGTTATTTATGTGCAGGAGCAAACGTTCTCGGAATGACCTGAAACTTCACGGAGACACTTTTTAGAAAATAAGAAAAATACCTGCCAAAGATGAAGGCCAGGGGGGCCACACCTTGCCATGAGGGTGGGGGGCGCGCCCCCTACCTCGTGGGCCCCCTGTTGCCTCTCCGACTCCAACTCCACCTCCATATATTGAGTTTCGATGAGAAAAAAAATCAGGGAGAAGAAATCATCGCGTTTTACGATACGGAGCCGCTGCCAAGCCCTAAAACCTCTCGGGAGGGCTGATCTGGAGTCCGTTCGGGGCTCCGGAGAGGGGAATCCGTCGCCATCGTCATCATCAACCATCCTCCATCACCAATTTCATGATGCTCACCGCCGTGCGTGAGTAATTCCATCATAGGCTTGCTGGACGGTGATGGGTTGGATGGGATCTATCAATGAACTGGAGCTAGTTCTGTGTCACCCTAGGTTATGACTGTTACATGATGAACTGCATCCGGCATAATTCTCCATCACCATCCATTGCCTACGAGCTTTCCACATATTGTTCTTCACTTATTTACTTTTCCGTTGCTATTGCTATCATCACTACAGAATACCAAAAACATTACTTTTACTATTGTTACCTTTTGCTACCGTTACCACTACTATCATATTACTTTGCTACTAAACACTTTGCTGCAGATATTAAGTTTCCAGGTGTGGTTGACTTAACAACTCAGCCGCTAATACTTGAGAATATTATTTGGCTCCCCTTGTGTTGAATCAATAAATTTGGGTTGAATACTCTACCCTTGAAAACTATTGCGATCCCCTATACTTGTGGGTTATCAGGACTCCGAACAACCTTTGGTACATCAAAACACATAAACTCATAATACTGATCATCATCGAACGTTAAGCATGCGGACCCTACGGGTTCGAGAAGTATGTAGACATGACCGAGACTCATCTTCGGTCAATAACCAATAGCGGAACCTGGATGCTCATATTGGCTCCCACATATTCTATGAAGATCTTTATCGGTCAAACCACATAACAACATACGTTGTTCCCTTTGTCATCGGTATGTTACTTGCCTGGTATTCGATCGTCGGTATCTCAATACCTAGTTCAATCTCGTTACCGGCAAGTCTCTTTACTCGTTCCGTAATGCATCATCCCGCAACTAATTCATTAGTCACATTGCTTGCAAGGCTTATAGTGATGTGCATTACCGAGAGGGCCCAGAGATACCTCTCTGATACACAGAGTGACAAATCCTAATCTTGATATATGCCAACTCAACAAACACCATCAGAGACACCTGTAGAGCATCTTTATAGTCACCCAGTTACATTGTGACGTTTGATAGCACACTAAGTGTTCCTCCGATATCCGGGAGTTGCATAATCTCATAGCCATAGGAACATGTATAAGTTATGAAGAAAGCAATAGCAATAAACTAAACGATCATAGTGTTAATCTAACAGATGGGTCACGTCAATCACATCATTCTCTAATGATGTGACCCCGCTCATCAAATGGTAACTCATGTCTATGGTTAGGAAACTTAACCATCTTTGATTAACGAGCTAGTTAAGTAGAGGCATACTAGTGACACTCTGTTTGTCTATGTATTCACACATGTACTAAGTTTCCGGTTAATACAATTCTAGCATGAATAATAAACATTTATCATGATATAAGGAAATATAAATAACAACTTTATTATTGCCTCTAGGGCATATTTCCTTCAGTCTCCCACTTGCATTAGAGTCAATAATCTAGATTACATTGTAATGATTCTAACACCCATGGAGTCTTGGTGCTGATCATGTTTTGCTCGTGAGAGAGGCTTAGTCAACGGGTCTGCAACATTCAGATCCGTATGTATCTTGCAAATCTCTATGTCTCCCTCCTTGACTTGATCGCGGATGGAATTGAAGCATCTCTTGATGTGCTTGGTTCTCTTGCAAAATCTGGATTCCTTTGCTAAGGCAATTGCACTAATATTGTCACAAAAGATTTTCATTGGACCCGATGCACTAGGTATGACACCTAGATCGGATATGAAATCCCTCATCCAGACTCCTTCATTTGCTGCTTCCGGAGCAGCAATGTACTCCGCTTCTCACGTAGATGAAGGAAATATGCCCTAGAGGCAATAATAAAGTTGTTATTTATATTTCCTTATATCATGATAAATGTTTATTATTCATGCTAGAATTGTATTAACCGGAAACTTAGTACATGTGTGAATACATAGACAAACAAAATGTAACTAGTATGCCTCTACTTAACTAGCTCGTTGAATCAATGATGGTTATGTTTCCTAACCATAGACATGAGTTGTCATTTGATGAACGGGGTCACATCATTAGAGAATGATGTGATTGAATTGACCCATCCATTAGCTTAGCACGATGATCATTTAGTTTGTTGCTATTGCTTTCTCCATAACGTATACATGTTCCTATGACTATGAGATCATGCAACTCCCAAATAAGGGAGGAACACTTTGTGTGCTACCAAACGTGACAACGTAACTGGGCGATTATAAAGGTGCTCTACAGGTGTCTCCGATGGTGTTTGTTGAGTTGGCATAGATCGAGATTAGGATTTGTCACTCCGATTGTCGGAGAGGTATCTCTGGGCCCTCTCGGTAATGTACATCACTATAAGCCTTGCAATCAATATAGATAATGAGTTAGTTACAAGATGTAGCATTACGGAACGAGTAAATAGACTTGTCGATAACGAGATTGAACTAGGTATTGAGATACTGATGATCGAATCTCGGGCAAGTAACATACTGATGACAAAGGGAACAACGTATATCGTTATGTGGTTTGACCGATAAAGAACTTCATAGAATATGTGGGAGCCAATATGAACATCCAGGTTCCGCTCTTGGTTATTGATCAGAGACGTGTCTCGGTCATGTCTACATAGTACTTGAACCCGTAGGGTCCGCACGCTTAACATTCAGTGACGATCAATATTATGAGTTTATGTGTTTTGATGTACCAAAGGTTGTTCGGAGTCCCGGATATGATCACGAACATGACGAGGAGTCTCAAAATGGTTGAGACATAAAGATCGATATATTGGATGAGTATGTTTGGACATCGGAATGGTTCCGGGGAAGTTCGGGCATTAACCAGAGTACCAGGGGTTGCCGGAACCCCCCCGGGGAGTATATGGGCCCTAATGGGCTTTAGGGGAGAGAGGGAGGGGCTGCCTAGGGCATGCTGTGCGCCCCCAAGGCCTAGTCTGAATTGGACTAGGGGGGAGGGTGGCACCCCCTCCTTCCTTCTCTTCTCTCTTCCCTTTCCTTCTCTCCTACTCCTACATGGAAGGGGGGAATCCTACTCCCGGTGGGAGTAGGACTCCCCAGGGCGCGCCATAGTAGAGGGTCGGCCCTCTGATGACCCACAAGTATAGGGGATCTATCATAGTCCTTTCGATAAGTAAGAGTGTCGAACCCAACGAGGAGCAGAAGGAAATGATAAGCGGTTTTCAGCAAGGTATTATCTGCAAGTACTGAAATAAGTGGTAACAGATAGTTTTGTGATAGGATAAATTGTAACGAGCAACAAGTAACAAAAGTAAATAAAGTGCAGCAAGGTGTCCCAACCCTTTTGTAGCAAAGGACAAGCCGGAACAAACTCTTATAATAGGAAAAACGCTCCCGAGGACACATGGGAATATCGTCAAGCTTGTTTTCATCACGTTCATATGATTCGCGTTCGATACTTTGATAATTTGATATGTGGGTGGACCGGTGCTTGGGTGATGTTCTTACTTGAACAAGCATCCCACTCATGATTAACCTCTATTGCAAGCATCCGCAACTACAACAAAAGTATTAAGGTAAACCTAACCATAGCATGAAACATGTGGATCCAAATCAGCCCCTTACGAAGCAACGCATAAACTAGGGTTTAAGCTTCTGTCACTCTAGCAACCCATCATCTAATTATTACTTCCCAATGCCTTCATCTAAGCCCAAATAATGGTGAAGTGTTATGTAGTCGACGTTCACATAACACCACTAGAGGCTAGACAACATACATCTTATCAAAATATCAAACGAATACCAAATTCACATGACTACTCATAGCAAGACTTCTCTCTTGTCCTCAGGAACGAACGTAATTACTCACAAAGCATATTCATGTTCATAATCAGAGGGGTAATAATATGCATATAGGATCTGAACATATGATCTTCCACCAATTAAACCAACTAGCATCAACTACAAGGAGTAATCAACACTACTAGCAACCTACTAGCACCAATCCCGAACTTTGAGACAAGAATTGGATACAAGAGATGAACTAGGGTTTGGAAATGAGATGGTGCTGGTGAAGATGTTGATGGAGATTGCCCTCTCCCGATGAGAGGAGCGTTGGTGATGACGATGGTGATGATTTCCCCCTCTGGTAGGGAAGTATCCCCGGCAGAACAGCTCTGCCGAAGCTCTAGATTGGATCCGCCAAGGTTCCGCCTCGTGGCGGCGGAGTCTCGTCCCGAAAAGTTCCTTCTTATTTTTTTTCTCATCGAAAGACCTCATATAGGAGAAGATGGGCATCGAAGAGCCACCAGGGGGGCCCACGAGGTAGGGGGCGCGCCCTAGGGGGGCGCCCCCCACCCTCGTGAGAAGGGTGTGGGCCCCTGGCTTTCATCTTTGGCGAGGATTTTTATTTATTTCTTTTAAGATGTCCCGTGAAGTTTCAGGACTTTTGGAGTTGCGCAGAATAGGTCTCTAATATTTGCTCCTTTTCCAGCCCAGAATTCCAGCTGCCGGCATTCTCCCTCCTTATGTAAACCTTGTAAAATAAGAGAGAATAGCCATAAGTATTGTGACATAAAGTGAAATAATAGTCCATAATGCAATAAATATCGATATAAAAGCATGATGCAAAATGGACGTATCAACTCCCCCAAGCTTAGGCCTCGCTTGTCCTCAAGCGAAAAGCCGATAACAATAAATATGTCCTCATGTTTAGAGGTAGAGGCGTCGATAAAAATAAAATACGGACATGAGGGCATCATGATTATTCTTATAAGAGCAACATATATAGATATTGTCATATGATTACTTATGTTCAAGTGATGATCTATTCACAATGCAAAAGTATAAATCATAAACCTTATTGGGTTCCAACAAACTATAATCTCAGTCATTGAAGCAATTGCAATTTATCATAACATCGAAAAGAGTCTATGTCAGAGCTAAAAAGCAAGTCCACATACTCAACTATCATTTAGTCCTCCATAATTGTTAACACTCACGCGATACTTGTGGTTACAGAGTTTTAGTCGGACACAGAGAAAGATAGGGGCTTATAGTTTTGCCCCATAACCTTTTACCTCAAGGGTAATGTCAACAATAATGGTTCATGCTCCCCTACATCCAATTAGATATATATATATATATACATATATATATATATATATATCATGTTCTTTCCAACATGCCGAGCTTGCCAAAGGATAAAATGAAAAAAGAAAAGGTGAAGATCACCATGACTCTTGCATAAGGTAGAAGATAATAATAAAGGATAGGCCCTTCGCAGAGGGAAGCAGAGGTTGCCATGCGCTTTTATGGTTGGATATATAAAATCTCAATGCGAAAGAACGTCACTTTATATTGCCACTTGTGATATGAACCTTTATTATGCAGTCCGTCGCTTTTATTACTTCCACATCACAAGATCGTATAAAGCTTATTTCTCCCACACCAATCAATCATACATATTTAGAGCAATTTTTATTGCTTTGCACCGATGACAACTTACTTGAAGGATCTTACTCAATCCATAGGTAGATATGGTGGACTCTCATGGCAAAACTGGTTTAAGGGTATTTGGGAGCACAAGTAGTATTTCTACTTAGTGCTGAGAATTTGGCTAGCATGAGGGGGAAAGGCAAGCTCAACAAGTTAGAGGATCCATGACAACATACTTTATCTCAGATATAAGAAAGACATAACTCATTACGCTGTCTTCCTTGTCCAACATTAACTCTTTAGCATGTCATATTTTAACGAGTGCTCCAAATCATAAAAGATGTCAATGATAATATATCTATATGTGAAATCCTCTCTTTCCTTATTACTTCCTATTAATTGCAACAATGACCAAAGCTATGTCTGCCAACTCCCAACAACTTTTAATCATCATACTCTTTCTATGTGAAGTCATTACTCTCAATAAGATCAATATGAACTCTTTGTTTCTTTTTATTCTTTTTCTCTTTTCTTTTATTCACCCAAGATCATGGAAAAATAATCAAGCCCTTGACTCAACACTAATCTTTATTATATATAGCTCACGGACTCGATTACATAGAGAGATCATAAAGCAAACTCAAAACTAGATCATGCCATAAACTTTATTCTACTAGATCAAGATACTACTAATAGGATCGAACTAAGAAAAACGGTAAAGATAGGAGTTGTGATTGAGATACGATACCGGGGCACCTCCCCCAAGCTTGGCAGTTGCCAAGGGGAGTGCCCATACCCATGTGATTATATCTCCTTGGTTGATGAAGAAGGTGGAGGTGACGGATAATCGCACATCGAGCGTAAGAGGTCCTCGAGCTTGCGAATAATGCCCTTGAGTGCGACAATATGCTCCTTCAACAAAATATTTTCTTGTGTGAGATACTTGTTTTGTATACGAGCTAACTCAATCATCTTGAAAGCTTCGATCTTAGTTGGGGTAAGAAGGTTATGATCAAGTTGAAGGATGTCTTCTGCTGCCGGAGCTTGATCCTCCGTGGCCTTCTTGATCCTTTCATCCTTGTTGGCCCTCGTGGGTTCTTCCCTCTTCAGATCTATCTTCATTAGCCAAGCATCGTTGTCACCATTGTTGGAGGAGGGAGACGACATGATGCCTAGCCTGGAAAACCCTGACAGAAAACAGCTCGAAACAAGAACAGAGGAGGTTTGTGTGATACGGGAGTCAAAACCTCTGGGAGAATATATAATGAATTTTCACCGACTAAAATATGTATCGTGCCAGAAAACGGAGTCCGGAAGGCACACGAGGTGCTCACGAGGTAGGGGGGCGCGCCCACCACCCTCGTGGGGCCCTTGTGCCCTTCCCGGACTACTACTTATTTTTCTATTTTTCTAAATATTCCAAAACGGAGAAATATTGCCTTAAAAACTGTTTTGGAGTCGGTTTACTTACCGTACCACATACCTATTCCTTTTCGGAGTCTGAAACATTCCGGAAAGTGTCCCTTATGTATTCCTCCGGGGTTATGGTTTCAATAATATTGGTTTCAACATTTATGGGATTACCTGAGATATAATGTTTAATTCTTTGACCATTTACCACCTTCGGATTTGTGCCCTCGAAGTTGTTGATTTTTATGGCACCGGAATGGTAGACCTCCTCGATGACGTAGGGGCCTTCCCATTTAGAGAGAAGTTTTCCTACAAAAAATCTTAAACGAGAGTTGTATAGCAATACATAATCACCTACATTAAACTCATGCTTTTGTATCCTTTTGTCATGCCATTTTTAACTTTTTCTTTAAACAACTTGGCATTTTCATAAGCTTGGGTTCTCCATTCATCAAGTGAGCTAATATCAAATAACCTCTTCTCACCGGCAAGTTTAAAATCATAGTTAAGCTCTTTAATAGCCCAATATGCCTTATGTTCTAGTTTGAGAGGTAAGTGACATGCTTTTCCATAGACCATTTTATATGGAGACATACCCATATGATTTTTGTATGCAGTTCTATAAGCCCATAATGCATCATCAAGTTTCTTAGACCAATTCTTTCTAGATCTATTAACAGTCTTTTGCAAAATTAATTTGAGCTCTCTATTGCTCAATTCTACTTGACCACTAGACTGAGGGCGATAAGGAGATGCAATTCTATGATTAACATCATATTTAGCAAGCATTTTACGAAAGGCACCATGAATAAAGTGTGAACCACCATCAGTCATTAAATATCTAGGGACTCCAAACCTCGGAAAAATAACTTCCTTATGCATTTTAATAGAAGTGTTATGATCAGCACTACTAGTTGGAATAGCTTCTACCCACTTAGTAACGTAATCAACAGCAACTAGAATATGTGTGTATCCATTATAGGCAGGAAAAGGTCCCATGTAATCAAAGCCCCAAACATCAAATGGTTCAATAACAAGTGAATAATTCATAGGCATTTCTTAACGTCTACTAATATTACCAATTCTTTGACATTCATCACAAGACAAGACAAACTTACGGGCATCCTTGAAGAGAGTAGGCCAATAAAAACCAGATTGCAATACCTTATGCGCAGTTCTATCTCCAGCGTGGTGTCCTCCATAGGACTCGGAGTGACACTTGCGTAGGATCTGTTCATGTTCATGCTCAGGTACACAACGTCTAATAACACCATCTACTCCTTCTTTATAAAGATGTGGGTCATCCCAAAAGTAATGTCTCAAGTCATAGAAGAACTTTTTCTTTTGCTGGTATGTGAAGCTAGGTGGTATAAACTTAGCAACAATATAATTAGCATAATCAGCATACCATGGAGTACTACGAGAAGTACTTATAACATTTAATTGTTCATCAGGAAAATCCTCATTAATAGGTAGTGGGTCATCAAGAATATTTTCTAACCTAGACAAGTTGTCTGCAACGGGGTTCTCAGCTCCCTTTCTATCAACAATATTCAAATCAAATTCTTGTAGCAAGAGAACCCATCTAATAAGTCTAGGTTTAGCATCTTTCTTTTCCATAAGATATTTAATAGCAGCATGATCAGTGTGAATAGTTACTTTAGAATCAACAATATAAGATCTGAACTTATCACAAGCAAATACAACTGCTAAAAGCTCTTTTTCAGTAGTAGCATAATTTCTTTGAGCATTGTCTAGAGTCTTACTAGCATAATGGATACCATTTAATTTCTTATCAACTCTTTACCCTAGAACAACACCTACAGCATAATCACTAGCATCACACATAAGTTCAAAGGGTAAATTCCAATCAGGTGGCTGAACAACAGGTGCAGATACTAATGCTTTCTTAAGTATTTCAAATGCTTCTACACAATCATCATCAAAGACAAATGGTATATCTTTTTGCAATAAATTAGTCAGAGGCCGAGAAATTTTTGAGAAGTCCTTAATGAACCTCCTATAAAAACCGGCATGACCAAGGAAACTTCTTATACCTTTGATGTCCTTGGGACATGGCATCTTTTCAATAGCATCAACCTTGGCTTTATCAACTTCAATACCTCTTTCAGAAACTTTGTGCCCCAAGACAATACCTTCATTAACTATAAAGTGGCACTTTTCCCAATTCAAGACAAGATTAGTTTCTTCACATCTCTGCAAAAATCGATCAAGATTGCTCAAGCAATCATCAAAAGAGGAACCATAGATGGAAAAGTCGTCCATGAAAACCTCACAAATCTTTTCACAAAAGTCAGAGAATATAGCCATCATGCATCTTTGAAAGGTAGAAGGTGCATTACATAAACCAAAAGGCATACGTCTGTAAGCAAAAGTACCAAAAGGGCATGTAAAAGTAGTATTTGATTGATCTCTAGCCGACACAGGTATTTGAGAGAAACCCGAATAACCATCTAGAAAGCAATAGTGTGTGTTTTTGCATAATCTTTCTAGCATTTGATCAATAAAAGGTAAGGGGTAATGACCTTTCTTAGTAGCTTTATTTAATTTGTGGAAATCAATTACCATCCTATAACCTGTGATAATTCTTTGTGGAACCAATTCATCTTTATCATTAGGAACAACAGTAATACCTCCCTTCTTAGGGACACAATGGACATGACTTACCCACTCACTATCAGCAACGGGATAAACTATACCTGCCTCCAGAAGCTTGAGTATTTCTTTTCTTACCACTTCTTTCATTTTAGGATTCAGACATCGTTGAGGATCACAAACTGGTTTGGCATCTGCTTCCAAATTTATTTTATGTTGACATAGAGTGGGACTAATGCCCTTAAGATCATCAAGAGTATATCCAATATCAGCACGATGCTTCTTCAAAGTTTTCAATAATCTTTCTTCTTCATGCTCTGAAAGGTTAGCACTAATAATAACAGGATATATCTTCTTTTCATCAAGATAAGCATATTTAAGATTATCAGGCAAAGGTTTAAGCTCAAACACGGGATCACCCTTGGGTGGAGGAGGATCCCCTAAAATTTCAACAAGCAAATTGTGTTTCAGAATAGGTTTCTGTTTAAAGAATACTTCATCTATTTCCCTTCTTTCATTCATGAACATATCATTTTTGTGGTCCAGCAAATAGTGTTCTAAAGGATCACTAGGAGGTACGGCAATAGAAGCAAGACCAATAATTTCATCCTTACTAGGTAATTCTTCTTGACAATGTTGTTTACTAAATTTAGAGAAATTAAACTCATGAACCATATCATCCAAGCCAACAATAACAACATTCTTTGTGCAATCTATGGTAGCATTGACAGTATTTAAGAAGGGTCTACCAAATATAATGGGACAAAAGCTATCTTGTGGGGAACCAAGAACAAGAAAATCAGCAGGATATTTAGTTTTCCCACACAAGACTTCAACATCTCTAACAATACCCATTGCTGAAATAGTATCTCTATTGGCAAGTTTAATTGTGACATCAATATCTTCTAACTTAACAGGTGCAATTTCATTCTTAATTTCTTCGTATAAGTCATGAGGTATAACACTAGCACTAGCACCCATATCACATAAGCCATGATAACAATGATCTCCTATTTTAACAGAAATAACAGGCACGCCTACCACAGGTCTATGTTTATCTTTAGCATAAGGTTTAGCAATTCTAGCGGTTTCACCTTCGAACTGAATAACATGCCCATCAATATTATCAAACAAGAGATCTTTAACAATAGCAACATTAGGTTCTACTTTAACTTGCTCGGGAGGTGTATAAGTTTTAATATTGCTTTTACGAACAACAGTTGAAGCTTTAGCATGATCCTTTATTCTAACAGGGAAAGGTGGTTTCTCAACATAAGAAGTAGGAACAATAGGATCATTATAAGTGACAGTCTTTTCTTCAACTTTAATAGGTGCAACTACTTTTACTTCTATGGGAGGATGATATTTAAACCACTTATCCTTAGGGTGATCAACATAAGTAGCAAAAGATTCACAGAAAGAAGCTACTATCTCAGAGTCAAGTCCATATTTAGTGCTAAACTTACGGAAAATATTGGTATCCATAAAAGATTTAACACAATCAAACTTAGGTGTCATACCTGACTCCTTACCTTCGTCGAGGTCCCAATCTTCAGAGTTTCGTTTAATTCTATCCAATAAATTCCATCTGAATTCAATAGTCTTCATCATAAAAGAGCCAGCACAAGAAGTATCGAGCATGGTGCGATTGTTTTCAGAAAGCCGAGCATAAAAACTTTGCATAATTATTTCTCTCGGGAGCTCATGATTGGGGCATGAATATAACATTGATTTAAGCCTTCCCCAAGCTTGAGCGATGCTTTCTCCTTGGCAAGGCCAGAAATTATATATATAATTGCGATCACGATGAACAAGATGCATAGGGTAATACTTTTGATGAAATTCCAGCTTCAATCTTTTATAGTCCCATGATCTCATATCATCACATTGCCTATACCATATCAATGCGTCTCCCCTCAAAGATAAGGGGAAGACCTTCTTATTAGCAACATCATCGGGTATACCTGCAAGCTTAAATAATCCACAAACTTCATCCACATATATTAAGTGCTCATCAGGATGCTTCGTTCCATCTCCTATAAAAGGATTAGCTAGCAGTTTTTCCATCATAGCCGAAGGAAATTCAAAAGGAGTTTCATTTTCAATAGGTTTAGTAGGTTGAGGAGCAACTCTTTGCTCTACTGGACGGGGTGAAGATACACCGGACAAGCCCCTCAGAGAATTACTTTCCATAGTAACAAGTGACAGTAAATTTCAGCACACTATATAAATTTTTCCTTACCAAATTCCACCTACCAAAGGCGCTACACTCCCCGGCAACGGCGCCAGAAAAGAGTCTTGATGACCCACAAGTATAGGGGATCTATCGTAGTCCTTTCAATAAGTAAGAGTGTCAAACCCAACGAGGAGCAGAAGGAAATGATAAGCGGTTTTCAGCAAGGTATTCTCTGCAAGTACTGAAATAAGTGGTAACAGATAGTTTTGTGATAGGATAAATTGTAACGAGCAACAAGTAACAAAAGTAAATAAAGTGCAGCAAGGTGGCCCAATCCTTTTGTAGCAAAGGACAAGCCAGAACAAACTCTTATAATAGGAAAAACGCTCCCGAGGACACATGGGAATATTGTCAAGCTAGTTTTCATCACGTTCATATGATTCGCGTTCGATACTTTGAAAATTTGATATGTGGGTGGACCGGTGCTTGGGTGCTGTTCTTACTTGAACAAGCATCCCACTTATGATTAACCTCTATTGCAAGCATCCGCAACTACAACAAAAGTATTAAGGTAAACCTAACCATAGCATGAAACATGTGGATCCAAATCAGCCCCTTACGAAGCAACGCATAAACTAGGGTTTAAGCTTCTGTCACTCTAGCAACCCATCATCTAATTATTACTTCCCAATGCCTTCCTCTAGGCCCAAATAATGGTGAAGTGTTATGTAGTCGACGTTCACATAACACCACTAGAGGCTAGACAACATACATCTTATCAAAATATCAAACGAATACCAAATTCACATGACTACTCACAGCAAGACTTCTCTCTTGTCCTCGGGAACGAACGTAATTACTCACAAAGCATATTCATGTTCATAATCAGAGGGGTAATAATATGCATATAGGATCTAAACATATGATCTTCCACCAATTAAACCAACTAGCATCAACTACAAGGAGTAATCAACACTACTAGCAACCTACTAGCACCAATCCCGGACTTTGAGACAAGAATTGGATACAATAGATGAACTAGGGTTTGGAGATGAGATGATGCTGGTGAAGATGTTGATGGATATTGCCCTCTCCCGATGAGAGGAGCGTTGGTGATGACGATGGTGATGATTTCTCCCTCCGGGAGGGAAGTATCCCCGGTAGAACAGCTCTGCTAGAGCTCTAGATTGGATCCGCCAAGGTTCCACCTCGTGGCGGCGGAGTCTCGTCCTGAAAAGTTCCTTCTTATTTTTTTCTCATCGAAAGACCTCATATAGGAGAAGATGGGCATCGGAGAGCCACCAGGGGGCCCACGAGGTAGGGGGGGCGCCCCACCCTCGTGAGAAGGGTGTGGGCCCCCTGGCTTTCATCTTTGGCGAGGGTTTTTCTTTATTTCTTTTAAGATGTCCTGTGAAGTTTCTGGACTTTTGGAGTTGCGCAGAATAGGTCTCTAATATTTTCTCCTTTTCCAGCCCAGAATTCCAGCTGCCGGCATTCTCCCTCCTTATGTAAACCTTGTAAAATAAGAGAGAATAGCCATAAGTATTGTGACATAAAGTGAAATAACAGTCCATCATGCAATAAATATCGATATAAAAGCATGATGCAAAATGGACGTATCACCCTCCCCCTCCTCCACTCCTTTATATATAGGGGAGGGGACGCCCCGTAGACACACAAGTTGATCATTGATCTCTTAGCTGTGTGCGGTGCCCCCCTCCACCATAATCCACCTCGGTCATTGTCGTGGTTTTGTCACTACAGATGTCCTAGTGAGAGGACTTAGTCATGGAGCCATCTCGACGGGTTAGCTTAAAGGGTTAAAGTGGAACAAGGGACACAAGGGATTATACTGGTTCGGCCCCTTACGATGAAGGTAAAAGCCTACTCCAGTTGTGATGGAATTGCTAGGGTTTTGATGACAACGGAGCGAATCCGCTTTGCCTGGCTCTCGAGTTATCGTTTGCTGTCCCTAATTGCCGCCGGGTCATCCCTTTATATACATAGGTTGACGCTCGGCGGTTTACAGAATCCCGAGGCCGGCTCATAGACGTTCCCGGCTCGGTCTCTACCTTTCCTTGTCTTACAACATAAGTTACATATCATATGGCAGTTTATGTCTACGGACCTTAATCCGCCTTTGGGCCCTGGGCCTTCATATTAGAGCAACTTGCCATAAAGCGCCATACTTCTTGTCTTCATGGGCTTTAAACATGACTAACCCATTGTGGACATAACCCGGCCCCTCATGGCCGATTTATACTTAGTAGTAATATCCCCAACATTAGGCCCCAGATTGATTTGAACCTGTTCATGTCAATCTTCAACACTTAGAAAATTCCTCCTTCAGCACCTTCGCATAAGTCTTATGAACCGCCATGACATCATCCTCCAAGATTGTAATAAACCGCCATGACGTCACCTGTTATTAAAAATTGTATGTCTCATCTTCATTAACGAGCCTCCGACAATCGAGGCGACAGCTCTATCACAGATCCAATTTTTTGGGCTCCTCGATTTTCGTGCCTGTCACTTATCCCTTCGCCTTATAAATAAGACCGGGGGTCCTTTTCATTTTTCCCCTCGTGCCTCCTCGCTTCCTCTTCTTCCTTGCGCCGACCTGACCTTCGCGTGTGGCCGCCGTCGTCAAGCTCCGCCCTCGACCTCATCTCCGGCCGCTGCATCAACCTGAACGTACCAGAAAAACACGACACACCTTCGCTGCTTCGTCGGCAATAGTAAGTTTCCCTTTCCCTTGGTCTAGATCCGCCATTAGGGTTTCGATGTTCATCAAAGCTCGCGGCCGTTCTTCTCTGTTCATCTCCATAGTGTAAGCAGTGAACTCACATGCCGACATTTTCTTGCGCAGTCGTAGTTGTAATCCCCTTTTTCATTCTTAGAATATCTTCTTTGTATAGAAATAACCCATCTGGACCTGATGAACTATTTAAACACCTGTACTTTGAGCCTGATTATCCTTTGATTTACTGACATGCTGCAGATCTGAAATTACCATATCGATCTGTGAAACTTGTTTTCCCCTTACTTAGATATTTTTTAGATCTGTACCTTCCCTACCAATATAGGCGGTTTAACTTTTTTAGGAAATAATAATCTGGTATGTAGAAAATGATAATCCGGCAGGTTCCATTAGTCCCCTTTTAAACCGCCGATTTGTTTATCCTTGTAACCCCTCCAATGTTAGGCTCCGGCTTAACAATGTGCATCAGCCTCTGTCTTCTCCTTCTGATATTGCGTCGCTTTATGTTTGTCTGTCATAAACCCTAAACTGGCATTTGATCTTTTTCCAGCTTTTCATTTGAAATGGCCATAAAATTTTATGCTTGTAACTGGGTCCCTTCCCGGGTTACCGAAGAGCAACTAACCGAATGTGTTGCAACCGGCGTTTTAGCAAAGAAAGACGTCATCCACTGGAGGGCCCCTGGTCCGGAAAATCCTCCCGGGCCCAAAGATGGAGAAGTAGTCGTGTTTGTTGACCACCTGGGTCGAGGTTTAGCCCTCCCGGATCAAAAAAATTCTGAGATGTGCTCGCTAGCTTCCAGCTCCATCCTCAAGACATCGGACCAAACTCTGTGTCCAATGTTTGCAATTTCCAAGTATTTTGCGAGGCTTATCTTCAAGAAGAGCCTACAGTTGAACTGTTTAGGGATTTCTTCTATTTGAACCATTGCACAGAGTTTACAGACGGCCCCAATACTGAACTTGGTGGAATGGCTATTCAAAAGAGGAAGGATGTTAGTTTCCCTCACGCCAAACTTCATAGTCATCCCAAGGACTGGAATTAGACTTGGTTTTATTACCGAGATACGTCTCCAACTGATGAGAATCCTCTGCCGGGTTATAGCCCTCACCGGCTTAGCAACACACATCCATTTCCTCAGAGGCTGACTGCAAAGGAACGATCCAACTACGCAGCACAACTCTCAAAACTCAGAGCCCTTGTGGCAAACGGTTTAACAGGAGTTGACTTTGTTCACTGCTGGATATCCTAGAGCATTCTGCCTTTAAGCCGGCGCCCCGGTTTAATGTGTGAGTACACAGGGGACTTGAAAGATCCTCAACGCCATATTAACATTCAGCTAACAGAGGCTGAAGTTAATGAGGCTGTCAAGAAAATATTGAATGAATCGGAGGCTGTTTGTAGCAAGACAGGGCTAAATCCTTTCTGCACCTTGAATAAACTGCCAGCTGTAAGAATCATATACCTTTTTGTTTTAGCTTGATCCTTTTTTTAAATATTCTCTCAAAATTTTGTCCATCTTTGGCAGGGCGATGATCCGTCCTGGAAGAAGAAGCCACAGGATAAACCGGCCAAGACGCCTCACCCGAAGACCAAGGTTACTAAAAGACCTGCCAAGAAGAAAAGCGCTGAACTCACTGAACCGAGCGTTGATGATGACCCGGATAATCCGGACTCAGACGTAGAACTTTACTCTCTTGATTTGTTTTTCATACACCTCATTGACAATGATTATTATCAGGATGACGCTGAAGGCAGCCAAGCCAATGATGCAGAGGTAATTACTCTTTCCTCCAGTTCAGATACTCTGCCAACACAGAAAATCCGTCAAACAATCCGGAAAATCAGATTTTCTCACCCCTAGCTCATTTGGACCCAAACTTTCTTTTAAAGAAGCAGCAACACGAAGCTCTCCGCACAACCCGGCACAACGGCCAAGTAGTCACCTCAGCCATTTTACGGAACACTCTGGTTCAGAAACGTCAATCTGAGGTTTCACACACTTCTGATACTTCTTATCCCAAGGCAGGTTATTTCCGACAACCTCTTAATCCGTACGATTCAAATTATCAGGGAACGCCTCATTCATCATCTGGCGAATCAACGGCCACACAACTCCCTCCTCTTAAGACTGTTCCTAGGTAAACACTTTAAACTTAATCTTTTGATGCTTTACACTTGCGTTTTATACTAACCTTTATATTTTCCCCTTTCAGAGCCAAGGCCAGACCCAGTAAGAAAGCTCAGGTAAATAAACCATCTGATGATAATGTGGTTATTGAACCGGAGAGAACTCCATAACCGGAAGGAACAAATGCTGACGCCATGCTTGATGATCCGCCACCTCAAGATCATGACTTTGTTGTTGAACAAGTAGAAGTTGATGCAACATGCCATGCTGATAAACCGACAAGCCCGGTCCGCATTGATGATAAACCGTCAAGTCCGGCTAAGGCTACTGATAAATCGTCAACTCCAGCGTAGGCTGCTGATGACAAGGAAGATGCCATTATGATTACCGGCTTTGGCGACACCACTCCTGGCAATCCTGTTGCTCTATCAAAACATAGTGCCAAGGAAGAGCTTTCTGCTATGGGCAAAGGCAAGTGGCATGCAGACTTGTCAAGCTACGCCATTACGATTACCGGCTTTGACTTCATTCTGGTTTTTTAAACCGTTTGTACACAAGCCGCGACTACGAAGCCGGTTTAGTGAATCTGATGAAGGAGCGATATGAGGTAACTACATAATTGTTTCTCTCTTATGTCCAATTTCAAGTACCAACTCCAGTAGCCCGCAAGGGCCAATTTATGATGCCAATCTAAACCGGTGTCGGTGTTCTGGGAACGGGGGTCCCCAGACTTGCTTGCCTGCGGCCTGCGGCGTGGCTCAAAGGGGGCCCATCATGGCCCATCTTCACCAACACAAACCCAAGACCCTCGCGAGGGGCCAAGCCTCGCGGGGCGGACGACGCGAAGCTTCCTCAGGCACGACCTCGTCAGGCTAGCTCACGAGGAGGCGGAGGGATCAAGGCGGGGTACCTCACGAGGTGCCCATGACGCAAGCCATGACAACTCAGGGCGCCAGGCGGGTGCCAGCCCGTGCAGCGTCCTCCTTTCCTCTTTGGTGCAAAGGGGGCAAGCGCAGCCACGGAGTACCGAGGCGTCAGGCAAAGGTTGCCATTTCGGTGATCACGATGATGCATAGCAACGAGAGGGGAGAGTGTTGTCCATGTACCCTTGTAGACCGTAAGCGGAAGCGTTAGCACAATGCGGTTGATGTAGTCGTACGTCTTCACGATCCGACCGATCAAGTACCGAACGTACGACACCTCCGAGTTCAGCACACGTTCAGCCCGATGACGTCCCTCGAACTCCGATCCAGCTGAGTGTTGAGGGAGAGTTTCGTCAACACGACGACATGATGACGATGTTGATGTTCTACCGATGCAGGGCTTCGCCTAAGCACCGCTATAGTATTATCGAATTGGACTATGATGGAGGGGGGCACCGCACACGGCTAAGAGACGATCAACTTGATCAACTTGTGTGTCTAGAGGTGCCCCCTGCCCCTGTATATAAAGGAGCAAGGGGAGAGGTGGCCGGCCTAGGAGGAGGGCGCGCCAAGGGGGGAGTCCTACTCCCACCGGGAGTAGGACTCCTCCTTCCCTTGTTGGAGTAGGAGAGAAGGAAAGAGGGGGAGAGGAACAAGGAAAAGTGGGCTGCACTCCTTGTCCAATTCGGACCAGAGGGGGGGTGCGCACCTCCTTCCTTTTGGCCTCTCTCCTCTATTCACGTATGGCCCAATAAGGCCCATATACTCCCCGGCGAATTCCCGTAACTCTCCGGTACTCCGAAAAATACCCGAATCACTCGGAACCTTTCCGATGTCCGAATATAGTCGTCCAATATATCGATCTTTACGTCTCGATCATTTCGAGACTCCTCGTCATGTCCCTGATCTCATCCGAGACACCGAACTCCTTCGGTACATCAAAACTCATAAACTCATAATATAACTGTCATCGAAACCTTAAGCGTGCGGACCCTACGGGTTTGAGAACAATGTAGACATGACCGAGATACATCTCCGGTCAATAACCAATAGCGAAACATGGATGCTCATATTGGCTCCCACATATTCTACGAAGATCTTTATCGGTCAGACCGCATAACAACATACGTTGTTCCCTTTGTCATTGGTATGTTACTTGCCCGAGATTTGATCGTCGGTATCTCAATACCTAGTTCAATCTCGTTACCGGCAAGTCTCTTTACTCGTTTCGTAATACATCATCCCGCAACTAACTCATTAGTTGCAATGCTTGCAAGGCTTAAGTGATGTGCATTACTGAGAGGGCCCAGAGATACCTCTCCGACAATCGGAGTGACAAATCCTAATCTCGAAATACGCCAACCCAACAAGTACCTTCGGAGACACCTGTAGAGCTCCTTTATAATCACCCAGTTACGTTGTGACGTTTGGTAGCACACAAAGTGTTCCTCCGGTAAACGGGAGTTGCATAATCTCATAGTCATAGGAACATGTATAAGTTATGAAAAAAGCAATAGCAACAAACTAAACAATCAAGTGCTATGCTAACGGAATGGGTCAAGTCAATCACATCATTCTCCTAATGATGTGATCCCGTTAATCAAATAACAACTCATGTATATGGTTAGGAAACATAACCATCTTTGATCAACGAGCTAGTCAAGTAGAGGCATACTAGTGACACTCTGTTTGTCTATGTATTCACACATGTATTATGTTTCCGGTTAATACAATTCTAGCATGAATAATAAACATTTATCATGATATAAGGAAATAAATAATAACTTTATCATTGCCTCTAGGGCATATTTCCTTCAGTCTCCCAGTCAATAATCTAGTTCACATCACCATGTGATTTCATATCAATAGTTCATATCACCATGTGATTAACACCCATAGTTCACATCGACATGCGACCAACACCCAAAGGGTTTAGTAGAGTCAATAGTCTAGTTCACATCGCTATGTGATTAACACCCAAAGAGTACTAAGGTGTGATCATGTTTTGCTTGTGAGAGAAGTTTAGTCAACGGGTCTGCCATATTCAGATCCGTACGTATTTTGCAAATTTCTATGTCAACAATGCTCTGCACGGAGCTACTCTAGCTAATTGCTCCCACTTTCAATATGTATCCAGATTGAGACTTAGAGTCATCTGGATTAGTGTCGAAACTTGCATCAACATAACCCTTTACGACGAACCTTTTGTCACCTCCATAATCGAGAAACATATCCTTATTCCACTAAGGATAATTTTGACCAATGTCCAGTGATCTACTCCTAGATCACTATTGTACTCCCTTGCCAAACTTAGGGCGGGGTATACAATAGGTCTGGTACACAGCATGACATACTTTGTAGAACCTATGGCTGAGGCATAGGGAATGACTTTCATTTTCTCTCTATCTTCTGCCATGGTCGGGCTTTGAGTCTTACTCAATTTCACACCTTGTAACACAGGCAAGAACTCTCTCTTTGACTGTTCCATTTTGAAGTACTTCAAAAACTTGTCAAGGTATGTACTCATTGAAAACTTATCAAGCGTCTTGATCTATCTCTATATTATTTCCGATCAACAATATGTCATACACATATACTTATCAGAAATGTTGTAGTGCTCCCACTCACTTTCTTGTAAATATAGGCTTCACCGCAAGTCTGTATAAAACTATATGCTTTGATTAAATTATCAAAGTGTATATTCCAACTCCGAGATTCTTGCACCAGTCCATAGATGGATCGCTAGAGCTTGCATATTTTGTTAGTACCTTTAGGATTGACAAAACCTTCTGGTTACATCATATACAACTCTTCTTTAATAAATCCATTAAGGAATGCAGTTTTGTTTATCCATTTGCCAGATTTCATAAAATGCAGCAATTGTTAACATGATTCGGACAGACTTAAGCATAGATATGAGTGAGAAACTCTCATCGTAGTCAACACCTTGAACTTGTCGAAAACCTTTTGCGACAATTCTAGCTTTGTAGATAGTAACACTACTATCAGCGTCCGTCTTCCTCTTGAAGATCCATTTAATCTCAATTACTCGCCGATCATTGGGCAAGTCAATCAAAGTCCATACTTTGTTCTCATACATGGATCTCATCTCAGATTTCATGGCCTCAAACCATTTTGCGGAATCTTGGCTCATCATCGCTTCCTCATAGTTCGCAAGTTCGTCATGGTCTAGTAACATGACTTCCAGAACAGGATTACCGTACCACTCTGGTGCAGATTTCACTCTGGTTTACCTATGAGGTTCGGTAGTAACTTGATCTGAAGTTACATGACCATCATCATTAGCTTCCTCACTAATTGCTGTAGTAGTCACAGGAACAGATTTCTGTGAAGTACTACTTTCCAATAAGGGAGCAGGTACAGTTACCTCATCAAGTTCTACTTTCCTCCGACTCACTTCTTTCGAGAGAAACTCCTTCTCTAGAAAGGATCCATTCTCAGCAGTGAATATATTGCCTTCGGATCTGTGATAGAAGGTGTACCCAACTTTTCTTTTGGGTATCCTATGAAGATTTACTTCTCCGATTTGGGTTCGAGCTTATCAACTTGAAACTTTTTCACATAAGCATCGCAGTCCCAAACTTTAAGAAACGACAGCTTAGGTTTTTCGCCAAACCACAGTTCATACGGCGTCGTCTCAACGGATTTAGATGGTGCCCTATTTAACGTGAATGTAGCTGTCTCTAATGCATAACCCCAAAACGATAGTGGTAATCGGTAAGAGACATCATAGATCGCACCATATCTAATAAAGCATGGTTACGACGTTCGGACACACCATTACACTGTGGTGTTCCAGGTGGCGTGAGTAGTGAAACTATTTCAGATTGTTTTAACTGAAGGCCAAACTCGTAACTCAAATATTTTACTTCTGCGATCATATCGTAGAAATTTTTATTTTTGTTACGATGATTCTCCACTTCACTCTGAAATTATTTGAACTTTTCAAATATTTCAGACTTGTGTTTCATCAAGTAGATATACTCATATCTGCTCAAATCATCTGCGAAGATCAGAAAATAATGATACCTGCCACGAGCCTCAATATTCATCGGACCACATACATCAGTATGTATGATTTCCAACAAATCTGTTGCTCGCTTCATTGTTCCGAAGAACGGAGTCTTAGTCATCTTGCCCATGAGGCATGGTTCGCAAGCATCAACTGATTCATAATCAAGTGATTCCAAAAGCCCATCAGCATGGATTTTCTTCATGCGCTTTACACCAATATGACCTAAACGGCAGTGCCACAAATAAGTTGCACTATCATTATTAACTTTGCATCTTTTGGCTTCAATATTATGAAAATGTGTATTACCACGATCGAGATCCAACAAACCATTTTCATTGGGTGTATGACCATAGAAGGTTTTATTCATGTAAACAGAACAACAATTATTCTCTAACTTACATGAATAACCGTATTGCAATAAACATGATCCAATCATATTTATGCAAACACCAAATAACATTTATTTAGGTTCAACACTAATCCCGAAAGTATAGGGAGTGTGCGATGATGATCATATCAATCTTGGAACCATTTCCAATACACATCGTCACTTCACCCTTAACTAGTCTATGTTCATTCTGCAACTCCCATTTCGAGTTACTATTCTTAGTAACTGAACTAGTATCAAATACTGAGGGGTTGCTCTAAACACTAGTAAAGTACACATATAACATGTATATCAAATATACCTATGTTCACTTTGCCATCCTTCTTATCCGCCAATTACTTGAGGTAGTTCCGCTTCCAATGACCAGTCTCTTTGCAGTAGAAGCACTCAGTTTCAGGCTTAGGTCCAGACTTGGGTTTTTTTCACTTGAGCAGCAACTTGTTTGCCGTTCTTCTTGAAGTTCCCCTTTCTTCCATTTGCCCCTTTACTTGAAACTAGTGGTTTTGTTTACCATCAACACTTGATGCTTTTTGTGATTTCTACCTTCGTCGATTTTAGCATCACGAAGAGCTTGGGAATCGTTTCCGTTATCCCTTGCATATTATAGTTCATCATGAAGTTCTACTAACTTGGTGATGGTGACTAGAGAATTCTGTCAATCACTATTTTATCTGGAAGATTAACTCCCACTTGATTCAAGCGATTGTAGTACCCAGACAATCTGAGCACATGCTCACTGATTGAGCTATTCTCCTTCATCTTTTAGCTATAGAACTTGTTGGAGACTTCATATCTCTCAACTCGGGTATTTGCTTGAAATATTAACTTCAACTCCTGGAACATCTCATATGGTCCATGACATTCAAAACGTCTTTGAAGTCCCAATTCTAAGTCATTTAAGCATGGTGCACTAAACTATCAAGTAGTCATCATATTGAGCTAGCCAAACGTTCATAACGTCTGCATCTGCTCCTGCAATAGGTCAGTCACCTAGCGGTGCATCAAGGACATAATTCTTCTGTGCAGCAATGAGGATAAACCTCAGATCACGGACCCAATCCGCATCATTGCTACTATCATCTTTCAACTTAGTTTTCTCTAGGAACACATATAAAACATAGGGAAGCAATAACGCGAGCTATTGATCTACAACATAGATATGCAAATACTACCAGGACTAAGTTCATGATAAATTATAGTTCAATTAATCATATTACTTAAGAACTCCCACTTAGATAGACATCCCTCTAATCATCTAAGTGATCACGTGATCCATATCAACTAAACCATAACCGATCATCACGTGAAATGGAGTAGTTTTCAATGGTAAACATCATTATGTTGATCATATCTACTATATGATTCACGCTCGACCTTTCGGTCTCCAGTGTTCCGAGGCCATATCTGCATATGCTAGGCTCGTCAAGTTTAACCTGATTATTCTGCGTGTGCAAAACTGGCTTACACCCATTGTAGATGGACATAGAGCTTATCACACCCGATCATCACGTGGTGTCTGGGCACGACGAACTTTGGCAACGGTGCATACTCAGGGAGAACACTTTTATCTTGAAATTTAGTGAGAGATCATCTTATAATGTTATCGCCGAACCAAGCAAAGTAAGATGTATAAAAGATAAACATCACATGCAATCAAAATAAGTGATATGATATGGCCATCATCATCTTGTGCTTGTGATCTCCATCTCCGAAGCACCATCATGATCACCATCGTCACCGGCGTGACACCTAGATCACCATCGTAGCATCGTTGTCGTCTCGCCAATCTTATGCTTCCACGACTATCGCTACCGCTTAGTGATAAAGTAAAGCATTACAGCGCAATTGCATTGCATACAATAAAGCGACAACCATATGGCTCCTGCCAGTTGCCGATAACTCGGTTACAAAACATGATCATCTCATACAATAAAATTTAGCATCATGTCTTGACCATATCACATCACAACATGCCCTGCAATAAAATTTAGCATCAAAAATTTCCTACGCACATGCAAGATCATGGTGATGCATAGCAACGAGAGGGGAGAGTGTTGTCCACGTACCCTTGTAGACCGTAAACGGAAGCGTTAGCACAACGCGGTTGATGTAGTCGTACGTCTTCACGATCCGACCGATCAAGTACCGAACGTACGATACCTCCGAGTTCAGCACACGTTCAGCCCGATGACGTCCCTCGAACTCCGATCCAGCCGAGTGTTGAGGGAGAGTTTCGTCAGCACGACGGCGTGGTGACGATGTTGATGTTCTACCGACGTAGGGCTTCGCCTAAGCACCGCTACAGTATTATCGAGTTGGACTATGGTGGAGGGGGGCACCGCACACGGCTAAGAGACGATCAACTTGTGTGTCTAGAGGTGCCCCCTGCCCCTGTATATAAAGGAGCAAGGGGAGAGGTGGCCGGCCTAGGAGGAGGGCGCGCCAAGGGGGGAGTCCTACTCCCACCGGGAGTAGGACTCCTCCTTCCCTTGTTGGAGTAGGAGAGAATGAAAGAGGGGGAGAGGAACAAGGAAAAGTGGGTTGCACCCCTTGTCCAATTCGGACCAGATGGGAGGGCGTGCCTCCTTCCTTTTGGCCTCTCTCCTCTATTCCTGTATGGCCCAATAAGGCCCATATACTCCCCGGCGAATTCCCGTAACTCTCCGGTACTCCGAAAAATACCCGAATCACTTGGAACCTTTCCGATGTCCGAATATAGTCATCCAATATATCGATCTTTACGTCTCGACCATTTCGAGACTCCTCGTCATGTCCCCGATCTAATCCGGGACTCTGAACTCCTTCGGTACATCAAAACTCATAAACTCATAATATAACTGTCATCGAAACCTTAAGCGTGTGGACCCTACGGGTTCGAGAACAATGTAGACATGACCGAGATACGTCTCCGGTCAATAACCAATAGCGGAACCTGGATGCTCATATTGGCTCCCACATATTCTACGAAGATCTTTATCGGTCAGACCGCATAAAAACATACGTTGTTCCCTTTATCATTGGTATGTTACTTACCCGAGATTTGATCGTCGGTATCTCAATACCTAGTTCAATCTCGTTACCAGCAAGTCTCTTTACTCGTTCCATAATACATCATCCCGCAACTAACTCATTAGTTGCAATGCTTGCAAGGCTTAAGTGATGTGCATTACCGAGAGGGCCCAGAGTTACCTCTCCGACAGTCGGAGTGACAAATCCTAATCTCGAAATACGCCAACCCAACAAGTACCTTCGGAGACACCTGTAGAGCACCTTTATAATCACCCAGTTACGTTGTGACGTTTGGTAGCACATAAAGTGTTCCTCCGGTAAACGGGAGTTGCATAATCTCATAGTCATAGGAACATGTATAAGTTATGAAGAAAGCAATAGCAACAAACTAAACGATCAAGTGCTATGCTAACGGAATGGGTCAAGTCAATCACATCATTCTCCTAATGATGTGATCCCGTTAATCAAATGACAACTCATGTCTATGGTTAGGAAACATAACCATCTTTGATCAACGAGCTAGTCAAGTAGAGGCATACTAGTGACACTCTGTTTGTCTATGTATTCACACATGTATTATGTTTCCGGTTAATACAATTCTAGCATGAATAATAAACATTTATCATGATATAAGGAAATAAATAATAACTTTATCATTGCCTCTAGGGCATATTTCCTTCAAAAATCTCACAGCCTTCTTGAGGAGATACACAACGCTGAAACGCCCCTGTTATACTGCCATGATGCAACTCCCCATTGATAATGGTCATTGACTTGGATTGTCGGATTATCTGTCTGGCCAAAGTTTCGTCCTCCGGTAACTCGCCCCGGTTTATATACGCCAAGTATGGGATCGTCCAATCCGGGATAACATGAAGAGCTGCCACTAACTGAGCCTCTGGATCAGGAACAACCAAATCCTCCTGTGTAGGTAGCTTGACCGATGGATTATGTAGCACATCCAGAAAGACATTGGGCTGCACCGGCTTACGTTGAGAGCCTAAGCGACTTAAAGCATTCGCCGCTTCATTCTTTTGCCGGTCTATATGGTCAACCTGATAACCCTTGAAATGACCAGCCACTATGTCCACCTCTCGTCGATATGCCGCCATGAGCGGATCCTTGGAATCCCAAGTGCTAGACACCTGTTGAGCTACCAGGTCTGAGTCACCAAAGCACTTAACCCGACTTAAATTCATCTCCTTAGCCATCCGAAGACCATGAAGCAAGGCCTCATATTCAGCTGCATTGTTAGTGCAAGGGAACATTAAACGGAGAACATAACAAAACTTATCACCTCGTGGGGAAGTTAACACGACTCCAGCCCCCGAGCCCTCCAATTGCCTGGACCCATCAAAATGAATAGTCCAGTAAGTGTTATCCGGCTTTTCTTCCGGTGCCTGTAACTCTGTCTAGTCATTGATGAAATCCACAAGTGCTTGGGACTTGATCGCCGTGCGAGCATATACTTTAACCCGTGGGGTCCAAGCTCAATAGCCCACTTGGCAACTCGACCAGTTGCTTCCCTATTTTGAATTATATCTCCCAAGGGGGCAGAACTGACCACAGTAATGGGATGACCCTGAAAATACTACTTGAGCTTCCGGCTTGCCATAAAAACTCCATACACCAGTTTCTGCCAATGTGGGTACCTTTGCTTGGACTCAATAAGCACCTCACTCACATAATAAACGGTCGTTGAACTGGATACTCCTTCCCAGCCTCCTTGCGCTCCACAACAATACCCACACTAACAACCCGGGCATTAGCAGCCACATATAACAACAAGGGATCTTTATCAACAGGAGCAGCAAGGATAGGTGGCTCAGCTAGCTGTCGCTTTAAACTCTCAAAGGCTTCATTGGCAGCCTCACTCCAGACGAAATGGTATGTCTTCTTCATCATCTGATACAGAGGTATTGCCTTTTCTCCCAAACAGCTGATAAACCGGCTCAATGCGGCAATACGACCCGCCAGATGCTGAACATCGTTAATACACGCCGGTTTAGCCAGAGACGTAATATCTTTGATCTTCTCCGGATTAGCTTCAATGCCCCTGTTAGACACCAGAAAATCCAAGAGCTTGCCTGCCGGTACACAAAAGACACATTTGGCCGGATTAAGCATCATCTTATAAACCCGGAGGTTATCAAAAGTCTCCTTCAAGTCATCTATCAATGTTTACTCCTTTCTGGATTTTACCACGGTATCATCCACATAAGCATGAACATTGCGCCCTATCTGATTATGAAGAAAATTCTATACACAGCGTTGATACGTCGCCTGGGCACTCTTGAGCCCAAAAGGCATAGATACATAGCAGAAGGCTCCAAAGGGAGTTATAAAAGCTGTCTTCTCCTGGTCCTTAACTGCCATTTTGATCCGATGATAACCAGAATAAGCGTCCAGAAAACACAAACGGTCACAACCTGCCGTAGCATCAATGATTTGATCAATACGAGGGAGAGCAAAGGGATCGGCTGGACAGGCCTTGTTCAAATCTGTGTAGTCCACACACATACGCCAAGTGCCGTTCTTCTTAAGTACTAGCACCGGATTAGCTAGCCACTCAGGGTGAAAGACCTCCACAATAAACCATGCTGCCAAAAGCCGGGCTACCTCCTCACCAATATCCTTGCGCCTTTCTTCATTGAAGCGACGGAGAAACTGCCTGACCGGTTTAAACTTATGATCTATATTAAGAGTGTGCTCAGCGAGTTCCCTCGGTACATCTGGCATATCAGAAGGTTTCCATGCAAATATGTCTCGGTTCTCATGGATGAACTCAATGAGCGTGCTTTCCTATTTCGGATCGAGGTTAGCGCTGATGCTGAACCGCCTGGATGAATCGCCAGGAACAAAGTCAACGAACTTACTCTCCTCAGTCGATTTAAATTTTAAAGCCGGATCATGCTCTGTAGTTGGCTTTTTCAGAGAAGTCATATCTGCCACATCAACATTGTCTTTGTAGAACTTCAGCTCCTCTGTTGCGCAAAATGACTCAGCATAAGCCGCATCACCTTCTTCACGTTCCAAAGCAATCTTCCTACTCCCATGTACCGTGATTGTCCCCTTATGACCTGGCATAAGCTGCAGATAAACATAACATGGCCTTGCCATGAACTTAGCATAAGCCAGCCGTCCAAACAGGGCATGATATGGGCTCTTGATTTTCACCACTTCAAAAGTCAATGTTTCTGATCTTGAATCATGATCATCTCCAAAAGCAACCTCTAGAGCTATCTTACCAACTGGGTATGCCAATTTACCAGGCACCACACCATGAAAAATGGTGTTCGATGGTTTAAGATTTTTATCTGTCAACCCCATGCGACGGAAGGTTTCATAATAAAGGATATTGATACTGCTCCCTCCATCCATGAGTACCTTGGTGAAATTGTACCCCCCAACCTGAGGTGCCACCACTAATGCCAGGTGATCCGGATTATCAACCCGGGGTGGATGATCCTCTCGACTCCACAAAATGGGTTGTTCAGACCAACGCAGATAACGGGGCACTGCTGGTTCAACGGAGTTTACTGCCCTTTTATGAAGTTTCTGATCGCGCTTACACAAACTAGTGGTGAAGACATGGTACTACCCACTATTCAACTGCTTCAGATTACTCTTATAACCTGATTGTTGTTGCTGCTGACTCCCCTGATGATTATAACCGCCCTGGTTACCCTGACTGCCTTGATTGCCATGTCCGGTTTGGTTGCCTTGAAATCCTGAATCGGAGCTGCCACGACCATAACCCGGCCCATGAGAACCGCCGGGTGATCCATGGTCGTATTGGAAAAGATTCGAATTTTTAAATTCCCGCATAATAAAGCAATCTTTCCAAAGGTGCGTAGCTGGCCTTTCTTTCGACCCGTGCTTTGGGCAAGGCTGGTTTAACAGGCGCTCAAGATTGGGACCTGATCCTCCACCCTGCTGGGGCGGTTTACCCTTATGGCGCTAACCATTATCCTGGGTGTTGGTGTTAGCCACAAAGTCCAAGCTATTATCCGCCTTGCGCTTACCGTTGTTCCCATGACCCACCGGGTTATGCTGCTGCCCCTTGGCACTGCCATTCTTCTTTCCCTTCCCCAGCCTTTCATCCTCAGACTCAGGGTCGTTGGTACTATCTGAGTCGGGATACTTAACCAAAGCTGCCATAGCGTTGCCATGTCATTGCAGTGACGCTTGAGTCTTCCCAACTTCAGTTTCAAAGACGTAAACCGGTAATTGCCTTCCAATGTTAAGACTACCGTATCAGCATTGATGCTATCTGATGAATGCAGAATAGCTGAGACTCGCTTTACCCAATGGGTTGTAGACTCCCCCTCCTCTTGAACACAGGCGGCTAAGTCTATGATTGACATGGGCTGCTTGCACGTGTCTTTGAAATTCTGGATAAACCGGCTTTTTAACTCAGCCCATGACCCAACGGAGTTAGTTGGTAAACTTTTCAGCCAGGTACGAGTCGTTCCTTCTAGCATCATGGTGAAGTACTTAGCACATGCCGCGTCATCCACATCCAGCATCTCCATCGCCATCTCATAGCTCTCGACCTAGGATTCGGGGGGTAAATCGGCAGTGTAATTGGGAACCTTACGAGGACCCTTGAAATCCTTGGGCAGCTGCACATTACGTAAGGCCGAGGTGAGACATGGGACCCCCAAAGAACTAAAAACCACACCTGGTTCCACTGAAGTGGTCGGACGAACCGGAGAAAGCTGACGAGCCGCGTATTGCGCTGCTAACTCGGCTTCTCGATGTGCTCGACTGTGATCCACCACATCCTGGGCATTAGCACCGCCATCCGCCAGGTTATGCCCTCGCGGTGGGTTACGGTTTCGCGCACTGCTTGATACAACCGGTTCATCAATATGCCTGTTGTAGCTCCGACTTGGGCGGGGGGTGGAATGAATCCTCTCACGACTGTATGAATAAGCCTGCTATTGGGTTAAAGCTGTCTGAAGGAGCTCTCTAGCCCGTCGTGTTTCAACCGCTACTGGAGATTCGCCTTCGATCGGTAGAGCTGCCAATCATGAGGCGGCGGCAATGATGTTATCCAACGGGTTAGAGTAATGACCCAGGGGCGTTGAGACGTGTTGTGGCAGGACATTGTTCTGACGAGGCGGATACATCATGCGTGGCTGAACCGACGCCCCCGTTCCAGGTGCCTCCACCCGGTTTACCACTGGTTGGTTACTAGTTCCTGCCCCTGGCGTAAACCGGAGGCAGGTGAGACCGGTGCCTTCTTCTTATGACATCGTTTGATGCGCTCTGATCCAGCATAAGCCGATAAGCCTGTGCCTCTAACTCGGCCCGCTCTGCGGCCATCCTAGTATTCTCTACTGCCAGATCTACCTTAGCTTGAGCTATCTGATCCTTCACCTTTGCAATTTCTGCGTCATGGTGATCCTGATCTGCCGGATTAACCTCAGCTGCCAGCAATGTTGCCAAAGTGTCGAATAAATCAGACAAAACCTGAATCGGCGCTGGCGCGGGGCCTCCTGCCCCAGGAGGTGTTGTAGCTACTGAACCGGAAATCATTGCCGCTGCGGTAGAAGAATGCCACACCGACTACGTACCAGCCATGAAAATCGCAACCCGGCTCGGCGGATCAAAGAGGTCCGAAATACTGTCGCCATCGGAACCGCCACTAATCCTGCCATCATGCAACTGATACAGTGACTCGGTCTCTCCGGTCGAAGACTCGTCATCAGAGTAAACGACGGTTTCGCCACCAGATATCGATCTATCCTCAGATTCCGCTCCATGGATGACTCCCATGAAGGCACGCTTTACGGCAGGCTGAACTCGAGCAGGTCTTGCGCACTGAGCCGTCTCAACGATGTTGGTGCAGATGTCCGGCTCAGGGCCCGGTTCGCCGATCTTGACAATGAAGACGTGTATTCCGCCAAAGGGGACCCGATACCCATACTCCATTGAGCCGGCCTCGGGGCCCCAGCCTACGTCGTCGATGTAGAGCTTGCCGCGACGACTCTTGGTCATCCAGCCCATAGCGTATCCCTTGAGTCCTTCGAAGCTGCCCTTCAAGAACTCGAAACCATCGTGCGATAGCCCCACGGTGGGCGCCAACTGTCGTGGTTTTGTCACGACAGATGTCCTAGTGAGAGGACTTAGTCGTGGAGCCATCGCGACGGGTTAGCTTAAAGGGGTTAACGCGGAACAAGGGACGCAAGGAATTATACTGGTTCGGCCCCTTACGATGAAGGTAAAAGCCTACTATAGTTGTGATGGATTTGCTAGGGTTTCGATGACCAGGGAGCGAATTCGCTTTGCCTGGCTCTCGAGTTATCGTTTGTTGTCCCTAAACCGCCGCCGGGTCGTCCCTTTATATACACAGGTTGACGCCCGGCGGTTTACAGAATCCCGAGGCCGGCTCATAGACATGCCCGGCTCGGTCTCTACCTTTCCTTGTCTTACAACATAAGTTACATATCATATGGCGGTTTATGTCTACGGGCCTTAATCCGCCTTTGGGCCCTGGGCCTTCATATTAGATCTGCCTACCGTAAAGCGCCATACTTCTTGTCTTCATGGGCTTTAAACATGACTAACCCATTGTGGACATAACCCGGCCCCTCATGGCCGGTTTATACTTAGTAGTAATATCCCCAACAGTCATATCGTAGAGGTGCTTAGGTGAAGCCCTGTTCCGGTAGCATCATCATCACTGTCATCACGCCATCGTGCTGACGAAGCTCTCCATTGACGCTCTGCTGGATCATGAGTTTGTGGGACGTCACTGAGCCGAACGTGTGCAGATCACGGAGGTGTCGTACTTTCGGTACTAAGGATCGGTCGATCGTGAAGACGCATGACTACATCAACCGCGTTGTCATAACGCTTCCGCTTACAGTCTACGAGGGTACATAGATGAAACTCTCCCCTCTTGTTGCTATGCATCACCATGATCTTGTGTGTGCGTAGGAATTTTTTTGAAATTACCGCGTTCCCCTACAGTGCCATCTGAGCCAGGTCTATGCATAGATGTTATATGCACGAGTAGAACACAAAGTAGTTGTGGGCGTGGGTATATACATATTGCTTGTCGTCACTAGTTGATTCTTGATTCGGTGATATTGTTGGATGAAGCGGCCCAGACCGAAATTACGCGTACGCTTACGCGAGACTGGTTCTACTGACGTGCTTCGCACACAGGTGGCTGGTGGGTGTCAGTTTCTCCAACTTTAGTTGAATCGGATTCAATGAACAAGGTTCTTTCTGAAGATCAAAAAGCAATCACTATACCGCGTTGTGGTTTTTGATGCATAGGTAAGAATGGTTCTTGCTCAGCCCATAGCAGCCACGTAAAACTTGCAATAACAAAGTAGAGGACGTCTAACTTGTTTATGCAGGGCATGTTGTGATGTGATATGGTCAAGACATGATGCTAAATTTTATTGTATGAGATGATCATGTTTTGTAACACAGTTATCGGCAACCGGCAGGAGCCATATGGTTGTCGCTTTATTGTATGAAATGCAATCGCCATGTAATTGCTTTACTTTATCATTAAACGATAGTGATAGTCATCGAAGCAATAGTTGGCGAGACGACAACGATGCTTCGATGGAGATCAAGGTGTCAAGCCGGTGACGATGGTGATCATGACGGTGCTTTGGAGATGGAGATCAAAGGCACAAGATGATGATGGCCATATCATATCACTTATATTGATTGCATGTGATGTTTATCCTTTATGAATCTTATTTTGCTTAGTTCGGCAGTATCATTATAAGATGTTCTCTCACTAAATTTCAAGGTACAAGTGTTCTCCCTGAGTATGCTCCGTTGCTACAGTTTGTCGTGCCGAGACACCACGTGATGATCGGGTGTGATAAGCTCTACGTTCACATACAACGAGTGCAAGCCAGTTTTGCACACGCAGAATACTCAGGTTAAAATTGACGAGCCTAGCATATGCAGATATGGACTTGAACAATGAGACCAAAAGGTCGAGCGTGAATCATATAGTAGATATGATCAACATAGTGATGTTCACCATTGAAAACTACTCCATCTCACGTGATGATCGGACATGGTTTAGTTGATATGGATCACGTGATCACTTAGAAGATTAGAGAGATGTCTATCTAAATGGGAGTTCTTAAGTAATTTGATTAATTGAACTTTAATTTATCATGAACTTACCACCTGATAGTATTTTGCATGTCTATGTTGTTGTAGATAGATGGCCTGTGTTGTTGTTCTGTTGAATTTTAATGCGTTCCTAGAGAAAGCTAAGTTGAAAGATGATGGTAGAAACTACACGGACTAGGTCCGTAACTTGAGAATTATCCTCATTGCTGCACAGAAGAATTATGTCCTGGAAGCACCGCTAGGTAACTAACCCGCCGCAGGAGCAATGCCAGATGTTGTGAACACCTGGCAGAGCAAAGCTGATGACTACTCGATAGTTCAGTGTGCCATGCTTTACGGCTTAGAACCGGGACTTCAATGATGTTTTGAACGTCATGGAGCATATGAGATGTTCTAGGAGTTGAAGTTAATATTTCAAGCAAATGCCCAGATTGAGAGATATGAAGTCTCCAATAAGTTCTATAGCTGCAAGATGGAGGAGAATAATTTTGTCAGTGAACATATACTCAGAATGTCTGGGTACCACAACCACTTGACTCAGCTGGGAGTTAATCTTCCTGATGAAAGTGTTATTGACAGAGTTCTTCAATCACTGCCACCAAGCTACAAGAGCTTCATGATGAACTATAATATGCAAGGGATGGATAAGATGATTCCTGAGCTCTTCGCAATGCTAAAAGCTGTGGAGGTAGAAATCAAGAAGGAGCATCAAGTGTTGATGGTCAACAAGACCACCAGTTTCAAGAAAAAGGGTAAAGGGAAGAAAGGGAACTTCAAGAAGAATAGCAAGCCAGTTGCTGCTCAAGTGAAGAAACCCAAGTCTGGACCTAAGCCTGAGACTGAGTGCTTCTACTGCAAAGGGACTGGTCACTGGAAGCGGTACTGCCCCAAGTATTTGGCGAAGAAGAAGGATGGCAAAGTGAAAGGTATATTTGATATACATGTTATTGATGTGTACCTTACCAATGCTCGTAGTAGTGCATGGGTATTTGATACTGGTTCAGTTGCTAACATTTGCAACTCGAAACATGGGCTATGGATTAAGCGAAGATTGGCTAAGGACGAGGTGACGATGCGTGTGGGAAATGGTTCCAAAGTCGATGTGATTGCCGCCGGCACGCTACCTCTACGTCTACCTTCGGGATTAGTTTTAGACCTAAATAATTGTTACTTCGTGCCAGTGTTAAGTATGAACATTATATCTAGATCTTGTTTGATGCGAGACGGATATTCATTTAAATCAAAGAATAATGATTGTTCTATTTATATGAGTAATATCTTTTATGGTCATGCACCCTTGATGAGTGGTCTATTTTTACTAAATCTTGATAATAGTGATACACATGTTCATAGTATTGAAGCCAAAAGATGCAGAGTTGATAATGATAGTGCAACTTATTTGTGGCACTGCCGTTTGGGTCATATTGGTGTAAAGCGCATGAAGAAACTCCATTCTGATGGACTTCTAGAATCACTTGATTATGAATCACTTGGTACTTGCGAACCGTGCCTCATGGGTAAGATGACTAAAACTCCGTTCTCTGGAACAATGGAGCGAGCAACAGAGTTATTGGAAATCATACATACTGATGTATGTGGTCCAATGAACACTGAAGCTCGTGGCGGATATCGTTATTTTCTCACCTTCACAGATGATTTGAGCAGATATGGGTATATCTACTTAATGAAACATAAGTCTTGAACATTTGAAAAGTTCAGAGAATTTCAGAGTTAAGTGGAAAATCATCGTAACAAGAAAGTCAAGTTTATATGATTTGATCGTGGAGGTGAATATTTGAGTTATGAGTTTGGACTTCATTTGAAACAATGCGGAATAGTTTCACAACTCACGCCACCTGGAACACCACAAAGTAATGGTGTGTCCGAATGTTGTAACCACATTTTATTAGATATGGTGCGATCTATGATGTCTCTCACTAATTTACCGCTATCGTTTTGGGGTTATGCTTTAGAGACGGCTGTGATACGTCTCCATCGTATCTAACTTGCATGATTTGAATGATTTGAATGGAACTAATCCGGACTGACACTGTTTTAGAGACGGCTATGATTTGAATGCTTTAGAGACGGCTGTGATACGTCTCCAAACACTTTTGCCCTTATTTTGGACTCTAACTTGCATGATTTGAATGGAACTAACCCGGACTGACGCTGTTTTCAGCAGAATTATCATGGTGTTATTTATGTGCAGAAACAAAAGTTCTCGGAATGACCTGAAACTTCACGGAACAAATTTTCGGAAATAATAAAAAAATCCTTGCAAAAGATGAAGGCCAGGGGGCCCACCACCTGTCCACGAGGGTGGGGGCGCGCCCCTACCTCGTAGGCCCCCTGGAGCTCCTCCGACCTCAACTCCAACCCTATATATTTGGTTTCGGGGAGAAAAAAATCAGAGAGAAGGATTCATCACGTTTTATGATACGGAGCCGCCGCCAAACCCTAAAACCTCTCGGGAGGGCTGATTTGGAGTCCGTTCGGGGCTCCAGAGAGGGGAATTCGTCGCCATCGTCATCATCAACCATCCTCCATCACCAATTTCATGATGCTCACCGCCATGCATGAGTAATTCCATCATAGGCTTGCTGGACGGTAATGGGTTGGACGGGATCTATCATGTAACTGAGTTAGTTTTGTTAGGGTTTGATCCCTAGTATCCACTATGTTCTGAGATTGATGTTGCTATGACTTTGCTATGATTAATGCTTGTCACTAGGGCCCGAGTGCCATGATTTCAGATCTGAACCTATTATGTTTTCATCAATATATGAGAGTTCATGATCCTATCTTGCAAGTCTATAGTCACCTGTTATGTGCTATGATCTGTTAACCCCGAAGTGACAATAATCGGGATACTTACCAGTGATGACCATAGTTTGAGGAGTTCATGTATTCACTATGTGCTAATGCTTTGTTCCGGTACTCTATTAAAAGAAGGCCTTAATATCCCTTAGTTTCCGTTAGGACCCCGCTGCCACGGGAGGGTAGGACAAAAGGTGTCATGCAAGTTCTTTTCCATAAGTACGTATGACTATATTCGGAATACATGCCTACATTACATTGATGAACTGGAGCTAGTTCTGTGTCACCCTATGTTATGATTGTTACATGATGAACCGCATCCGGCATAATTCTCTATCACCGATCCATTGCCTACGAGCTTTCCTTATATTGTTCTTCGCTTATTTGCTTTTCCGTTGCTATTGCTATCATCACTACAAAATACCAAAAACATTACTCTTGCTACCGTTACCTTTTGCTACCATTACCACTACTATCATATTACTTTGCTACTAATCACTTTGCTGCAGATACTAAGTTTCCAGGTGTGGTTCAATTGACAATTCAGCTGCTAATACTTGAGAATATTCTTTGGCTCCCCTTGTGTCGAATCAATAAATTTGGGTTGAATACTCTACCCTCAAAAACTGTTGCGATCCCCTATACTTGTGTGTTATCAATATTCTTTGGCTACCCTACAAATTTGATTATCATTCTTCATGATCAACATTCTTGTTGAAAAAAATATCGCACGTCTTTGCGTTAATTATATAATCTCTTATCTAAATGCCCACTTTCTCAATGCATAGCGCCCAAATGATTATAATCTCAAATTTTAGTATTTGAAAAAAAATATACAGGCAGGCTTCGGCCCGTTGTAGTATGTGTCAAATATACAACCGTTTGAATTTTTTCTAATCATATTGTTATAGTATAATCTAATCAGAAATTAGAATCACCTTGTTGGACAATGGATTATTTAAAAGGTTAATCACCATTCTCCATACACACATACAAGTACCATTGAATAAAGATCCATTTATGTATCAGCAATAATAGAGAACTATTACTATGAGAAAATCAAGTGTGTTTCACACAAGTGATAAGATGCCAGATGAGAAAATCAAGTATCAACATTTATATATCTCCAGCCAATTGAAGATAATGTCATGCAAACCAAACCATGCCTTCGCTCTTTACAACAAGGATTCCTGCCAAGCAAAGCAGAGAAGTGCAGAATAAGGAATTTTGTTTATAGAGCTATCCTCCAATTCCTAAAACACATATAAAAGTCATGCAGGACACACTTTACATTTTCAGTGTTGGCACTGCAGAAAAAGCATATCATGATTTCCCTATATACTTTCCTGGCGCATATATACGGAACTCCTAACCCAAACTTACCCAAGGAATTGTAGGTTCTTATTAACAAAATTCCATCAGACTATCAGAATGGACAAATGAGGAATTTTTTTATTTAGAGAACCTCACATCGACCATCAGACATGTCCCAATTTTGTGAAAAATAGCAGATCATTAACAAGCTCACAGAACATTGTTTATCAAGCTCCAAATTATGAATGCGAGGGGAGCTCACAGTACATGTTTTCCCCGCTGGTTTTCCAACTGGCCAGTCGTCTGATGGTACCAAACCAATAGCAATACATAATAAGACTTGTTGGTTGATGCAACCAAACTAACTACAATACATCCTAAGCCAAGTCGGTTGATACACCATAAATCGGCTGCAACTCCAAATAAGAAAATGTTCAGACAGAAAAAGACAGCAATGAACTTGAGATCTTGCCTGCACCTTGTCAATCTCCTCCGGGACTTGTTGAAGTCTTTGAGAATTGTAAGCACTTCACGCGGAGGAAAATAACATTCAGGCAAGTCTCCGTCACTAAGGGTGTGTTTGGTTGCAGTCATCAACTGGAATGTCATGGGTCGGACCCGTTTCTAGGCCCCGTTCTGGTGTTTGGCATAGAGCTGGAACGGTAACCGACTAGTTCCCACGAACCAAATATTCCTCTCAGATGCGGAACACGCTCATACTTCCAACTCGAGCGGACCACATGAAACCGGTCGTTCTCCTCGCACTCCCGCAACTCTATCGCCTCTCCCTCTCTCGACACGAGTGGCAGCGGGTAGCAATAGGCGGCGTTGGAGGGAGGAGAGCAACGGCGGGCACCGAGAGATGGCGCTGGATGGAGGCGAGCCACGGCGGGCACCGAAAGACGGCGCTGGATGGAGGCGAGCGACGACGGGCACCAAGAGACGGCGGCTAATGGAGGAGGGCAGCGGCGTAGATTTGTACCAGAGTGCACGAGCAGCTCCTGCATGGCCTCATGCATCACGAGACGGCCGCGCTGGATGGCCGCGAGCGACGGCGTTGATCTGTAGTATGCGCAGCTGTGCGGCCTTGTGCACCGCTCGGCGTGGTCTTCGCGCCCAGGTGTCTCCAGTCCTGTGCCGGCGCCCAGCGAGCCCAACCAGTGCGCCGACGATTGGGGCTAAGGCCTGTACTGTTGAGCTCCCCATCCAATTCAGTCTTTGTCTTGCCGAGATCAACCATTTGACTGAAACCAGCTGTATTTGGTGTTCTGAAATCTGATTCAGTGTATGCACCGCTCTTTTCTAATTCAGCTTAATCTTGCCCATATGTGTGTGCCAATGCATCCGATGGTTTTTGATTGACTGAAATCCAGTTCAAAGTTCAATATATTCTACATAATCACAAGCAGACAAGTGTAGGGATGAACAAATCCATTTCATCAGATATCTGAAACCAAACACTAAAACATAACCATTCCATTCCTTAGATTTGCATATACCG
This sequence comes from Triticum urartu, assembly GCF_003073215.2. Lineage (NCBI taxonomy): Eukaryota > Viridiplantae > Streptophyta > Magnoliopsida > Poales > Poaceae > Triticum > Triticum urartu. Next base: position 359,867,091 of record NC_053025.1, on the reverse strand, counting down.
AACACAAGGATGGAACCGACCCATTCTACTAGAACGGAACCATGACATTCCATTCCACTTCGTTCCCTAACCAAACGCACCCTAAATCAGTGCATCCACCAAGTATAAAAAAAGGTTCCCAACTCACCTCCACGGCAAACTCAAAGGAAATAATGGATTTACACAGCTTTAAAGTAGGCTTTTCTGAAAACAAACTCAAAATTGAATTAGACCACAATTTACAAAATTAAGGTAACTGGGAGAAAGATATGACAAAATTCCTGAAATTCTCATAACATTTGTATTGTGAATGACAATAGAAAAAAGAAAAGAAGATCTGAATAACATTAATTGGAAGGATAGAACAACATTTGCTTCAAATGAAATAAGCTAGTTGAGGCTGCAAGAACAACATAGAAGCTAGCATGGCTCTAGCAACTACTAAAGTACATTTTAGGCAAGCACGCCTGACCAGCTACAGACCATTTAGTCGCTAGTGCTAAAAGAGATATACCTCAGAAACGCAGACCCGCACGTATCCTTGTGTTCTTGGCTATTCGTGTACCTGCCCTTTGTCCAGATGGTCTTCTTCATGTTGCACGGTCCAGCGCACTCGGGGCTCGCTGGCGCGTTTGCCATTAGCTGCTGATCCTCCTAAACCACACCTCCAACCATTATAAAAGAACAAAATGATCCAAGCTCGACGAAAATATGAATTGGTTTGTTACAAATTATGTGAAAATGCACATGCACCAAATCATGAAGAAAGTGAAAGGCAATTGAAAATGCAAAGACTCAGTATCACACATCAATTCAACATGAGTACACACGCATAGTTCATATGATGGACATGAGAATAACTATACACAGAATCCAGCTTCTAATTTTGAACTAAAACGCTAAATTGGAATGTATGAACGGAACGGGAATTCCAGCTGGAACCTTCATAATTTAGAATGTGGCGGTTGGGTGTAGGAAGAGCTAAAACAATTGATATATCCAACAGAAAGTATTGATTGGCATATTTCATGCTTTCTAATTATTTTTCTTGCCCTATCCATGGGTGTGCTGATTGGGCAAATCATAACATACAAGAATCCAATACAGGCCAACGTTCAAAGAAGCATGTACTAATTTAGCTTGTAGAAATTCAGAAAAACATGTGTTGAAGAAGCTAGCTCACGAGAAAGCATGCCGCTAGGTGGCAAGGGGCTTCAACGTGGCGGTGGCGGTGGTCAAGCAGAGGAGTGGAGGGCGGAGCGGCAGCCCACACTCACGTACATGGGTATTTCTTGTGCTTGAAGACCATGTTGCCTCATCAAGTTTACAGACTCATGGCAAAGAAGCATCTGTATGACCTTTATATCTCGAACCTGCACAAGAAAGGTTAATATGCAAATTTCTGCCATATTTCTTTGTTGGGTTCTAAATCTGACATTGACAGACAACATAAGGTTAATAGGCTCACATATCCTTGCTAGGGAAGAAGTGGTACCATACAGGAATAGTAGGAAATAAGTTAGAGAACACTAATAGACTAAGAGTACATATAGCTTGCACATGCATGGACTCACACTCAGCATCAAGGAATAAGATAGCACATAACTGCATGACGAACAAATCAGCCATGCCCATCTACTTCCCTCATTGCTTGCAGGAAATGTCATGTCAAATCCATTCAATGAACACATAACTGAATTGTGCAAATTCAAGTGAAGTGAAAAACACAAACTTCCAGGTTTATCAATTCACTAAGTTGGCAGGCATTATAAGTCTCACACCGCCCTAAACAATTTACTAAGCACGTACATTATAGCTTCAATGCATTGGACAGAAAAACAAATTACCTTCTTCGCTGCGACGCTGCATTTAAGTCTCACGCCCACTCATGGCGACAGAAAAAAAACACAATAATTTAAGCAAAAGAGAGTGAGGGAGAGAACCTTGTAAGAAGCGGACGCCGGCGTCGAGGAGCTGCTGGGACCAAGCGGAGGAATCGCGCAGGTCGAGCTGTCGAGGGAGCAGACCTCCAGGGCGCCGCGGCGGATCAGCTCCAGGCATAGCGCGGCACCGACGAAGCCCTGCCCGACAGTCACCGCGAACCGCACGCCCTCAATCCCCTCGTTCTCGCTCAGATGCATCTCGGCTGCAGCTTTGGGTGTGGGGCTATGGGGCGGCGTGGCGGATCATAGCCACCGCAGCGGGGCTTGGCCGGCGATGCGGCGTGGCCGTGGAGGTGAAGAGGGAAATAGGGGAGAGATGGCGTCCATCGCGCGGGGCGGCGTCAGAGGGTAGGAGGCGTCTATGGGGAGAGGGGAGCACAGCGGTGGGGAAGGAAGGCGGGGGCGCAATTGGGCAGTGGATAATTTGTTGGGTTCAGATGCTTTTAGCAGCGTGATGTGCGGAGGGGTAGGACGTGCGCGGGGTAGTCTGCCTGGCAGAACATTTAATTTGGAGCGTTAGTTTGTGTGACAGACCTGGGATGTAATATGGATTGTTGGATATAATTTAGTTTGATTGATCTAACGACTCTGGTACTTCTGTGTACATTTTGTTGTGTGGCTTTAAAGGGAGTTATGTTTGCTTTTTTAATAATAGTATACATAACTGTGGGAGAATTTATAGAGATATAACACAAGCTATCACAGGGAGCATTCACTTTCCTGCTATACATTATTTTGCTCTCTTCATAGGTAGATGCATTAATTATAAAGACGAGGCATGTCACATATGTGTCCCTGACCTCAGTATTCTTAGGAGTGCTGTGTTAGGAGACAAATCTTATAATTTGAAAGCTATTGTTGCACGTAGGTTGCATCTTAATAGGTTTAATGAAGATTTCTTTGGTGGAATTTATGCAACCCGCATAGCTAATTTTATTGGTATAGCCATACGTGAAGATGATATTGAATTACCTCGTGCTTACCTAGACTTTAATGCTATGGTTCACCACCAGTTTGTCGAGAGGAATGAATCATCTCTCCAGTATCGTTTAATTTTTAACAGACGCCGTGTTGTCCATATTACTCTCCCTGCTCCTGCCTTCTTTGATTATCAGGCAAAAAAAAGATATGTTATTACCAGAGAGGGGGCAGATGAGTACGAGAGGAGGGCGGAGGCCGCTCATCGCCACGCTGCAGCTTAGGAGGCGATAGCCGCTGCATCTCAGCACGACCCCAACTATTATTATGGATATCCGCCAGGCCAATCGTGGCCATAGACCAACTTAGGCCAAAAGCCTAAGTTTGGGAGAGTACGTATTTCCCACCGACATTACATTCATGTTCACACACTCATTGCTAGATGTCGGTGCTCATACTTTTTCATTGTATCATCCATGCTAGTTTATTTCTTTTTTATGCTTTCTTCTTATGTGTTTAATAAACCTTAAGAAAAACCAAAAAAATTAGTTGTAGATTTTTAGCTAATTTTAATTTCCATGCTTGTAGTAGTAATTAAAAAGAAAACCCCAAAATATTTCCTGTTCTTCTTTTATTTGTTGGGAGCTCTCCCATGTAAATAGTTTTATTTCTTTCTTTTCTTTGGGGGTCGATAGAAGAAGACCATGATTAAACTATTGAAGTGGCTCTTATATGCATTATTGTTGATCTGACAAAAGAGCCCATATTGCCTTGTATTCTCCTGTTTATTTAATGCTTGTAGATTCCAGCTTAGTCCAATGCACGTGCACTATTATTATTATTATCCACGTCGTTCGGGCGTGCAAGTGAAAGGCAATAATGATGATTATATGATGAACTTATTGAGACGAGAAAAGCTGGTATGAACTCGACCTCTCTTGCTTTTGTCAATATAATTAGTTCATCGTTCCTGATTCAGCCTATTATGAATAAACATGTTTGCAGTGACAACTAGATATCATAGTTCTCGTGCCATGCTTGATTAGCTAGGAGCTTATAATGTTTTACCTTGCGTACCAACATGCTATTAAAATGGTTGTGATGTGGTATGATAGGGTGGTATCCTCCTCTAAATGATTTAAGTGACTTGACTTGGCGCATGTTCACGCATGTAGTTGAAACAAAATCAACATAGCCTTCACGATATTTATGTTCATGGTGGATTATATCCTACTCGTGCTTGCATTCGGTGTTGATTAATTTTAATGCATGTTCATGACTGTTGTCGCTCTCTAGCTGGTCGCTTCCCAGTCTTTTGTTAGCCTTCACCTGTACTAAGCAGGAATACTGCTTGTGCATCCAACTATATAAACCCCAAAATTATTCCATATGAGTCCACCATACCTACCTATATACGGTATCTACCTGCCGTTCCAAGTAAATTTGCATGTGCCAAACTCTAAACCTTCAAATAAATATCATGTTTTGTATGCTCGAATAGCTCATGTACCAACTAGGGTTGTCCGTATCTTTCATGTTAGGCGGGTTATTCTCAAGAGGAGTGGACTCCGCTCCTCACTCATGAGATAAATGGCTGGTCACCGGGATGCCCAGTCCCATGCTTTATGCAAACTAAATCAAAATAATTGCAAACAAAACTCCCCCTGGGACTCCTGTTAGTTGGAGGCACTCGTTGTTTTGAGCAAGCCATGGATTGATGCTTGTGGTGGAAGAGGGAGTATAAACTTTACCATTCTGTTTGGGAACTGCCTATAATGTGTGTAGCATGGAAGATATCGCCATCTCTTGGTTGTTATGTTGACGATGAAAGTATACCGCTCAAAATATTATTCACCTCTGTTTCAAAACCGAGCTCTGGCACCTCTACAAATCCCTGCTTCCCTCTGCGAAGGGCCTATCTATTTACTTTTATGCCGAGTCATCATCCTCTTATTAAAAAGCACCAGTTGGAGAGCACCGCTGTCATTTACATTCATTACTGTTAGTTTACATTGAGTATGACTTGACTGGATCTCTTTTACCATGAATTACAATGTCTAGTCAATCCTTGATTTTTAAAGGTGCTCTGCATTTATGTTTTGCGGTCTCAGAAAGGGCTAGCGAAATACCATCTTGTTATATCATATTATGACTATTTTGAGAAAGTGTTGTCATCCGAGATTTATTATTATTGCTCGCTAGTTGATTATGCCATTGATATGAGTAAACTTGAGACCTAAGCGTTATTGTGAATGTGGTTAGATAATCTTTGCTGAAAACTTGAATGCTAGCTTTACATATTTACAACAACAAGAGCAAACAGAGTTTGTAAAAGTTTTTCTTTATCACTTTCAGTTTATCAACTGAATTGCTTGAGGACAAACAAAGGTTTAAGCTTGGGGGAGTTGATATGTCTCCATCATATCTACTTTTCCAAATACTTTTGCCCTTGTTTTGGACTATAACTTGCATGATTTGAATGGAACTAACCCGGACTGACGCTGTATTCAGCAGAATTATCATGGTGTTATTTATGTGCAGAAACAAAAGTTCTCAAAATGACCTGAAACTTCACGGAACAACTTTTCGGAAATAATAAAAAAATCCTTGCAAAAGATGAAGGCCATGGGGCCCACCACTTGTACACGAGGGTGGGGGCGCGCCCCTACCTCGTGGCCCCCGTGGAGCTCCTCCGACCTCAACTCCAACTCTATATATTTGGTTTCGGGGACAAAAAAAATTAAAGAGAAGGATTCATCGCGTTTTACGATACGGAGCCGCTGCAAACCCTAAAACCTCTCGGGAGGGCTGATCTAGAGTCCGTTCAGGGCTCCGGAGAGGGGAATCTGTCGCCATCGTCATCATCAACCATCCTCCATCACCAATTTCATAATGCTCACCGCCGTGCGTGAGTAATTCTATCGTAGGCTAGCTGGACGGTGATGGGTTGGATGGGATCTATCATGTAATCGAGTTAGTTTTGTTAGGGTTTGATCCCTAGTATCCACTATGTTATGAGATTGATGTTGTTATGACTTTGCTATGCTTAATGCTTGTCACTAGGGCCCGAGTGCCATGATTTCAGATCTGAACCTATTATGTTTTCATCAATATATGCGAGTTCTTAATCCTATCTTGCAAGTCTATAGTCACCTATTATGTGTTATGATCCGTTAGCCCCGAAGTGACAATAATGGGGATACTTACCGGTGATGACCATTGTTTGAGGAGTTCATGTATTCACTATGTGTTAATGCTTTGTTCCGGTACTCTATTAAAAGGAGGCCTTAATATCCCTTAGTTTCCGTTAGGACCCCGCTGCCACGGGAGGGTAGGACAAAAGATGTGATGGAAGTTCTTTTCCATAAGCATGTATGACTATATTCGGAATACATGCCTACATTACATTGATGAACTAGAGCTAGTTCTGTGTCACCCTATGTTATGATTGTTACATGATGAACCGCATCCGGCATAATTCTCTATCACCGATCCATTGCCTACGAGCTTTCCATATATTGTTCTTCGCTTATTTACTTTTCCGTTACTATTGCTATCATCACTACAAAATACCAAAAACATTACTCTTGCTACTATTATCTTTTGCTACCGTTACCACTACTATCATATTACTTTTCTACTAAACACTTTTCTGCAGATACTAAGTTTCCAGGTGTGGTTGAATTGACAACTCAGCTGCTAATACTTGAGAATATTCTTTGGCTCCCCTTGTGTCGAATAAATAAATTTGGGTTGAATACTCTATCATCAAAAACGGTTGCGATCCCCTATACTTGTGGGTTATCAGGCTGCATTCACATTAAATAGGGCACCATCTAAATCTGTTGAGACGACACCTTATGAAATATGGTTTGGCAAGAAACCCAAGTTGTCGTTTCTTAAAGTTTGGGGCTGCGATACTTATGTGAATAAGCTTCAACCTGATAAGCTCAAACCCAAATCGGAGAAATGTGTTTTCATAGGATACCCAAAGGAGATTGTTGGGTACACCTTCTGTCACAGATCCGAAGGTAAAATATTCGTTGCTAAGAATGGATCCTTTCCAGAGAAGGAGTTTTTCTCGAAAGAAGTGAGTGGGAGGAAAGTAGAACTTGATGAGGTAATTGTACCTGCTCCCTTATTGGAAAGTAGTTCATCACTGAAATCAGTTGCAGTGATTCCTACACCAGTAAGTGAGGAAGCTTATGATGATGATCATGAAACTTCTGATCAAGTTACTACCAAACCTCGTAGGTCAACCAGAGTAAGATCCGCACCAAAGTGGTACGGGAATCCTGTTCTGGAGGTCATGTTACTTGACCATGACAAACCTACGAACTATGAGGAAGCGATGATGAGCCCAGATTTCGCAAAATGGCTTGAGGCCATGAAATCTGAGATGGGATCCATGTATGAGAACAAAGTGTGGACTTTGGTTGACTTGCCCGATGATCGGCAGGCCATAGAGAATAAATGGATATTCAAGAAGAAGACTGACGCTTACGGTAATGTTACTATCTATAAAGCTCGACTTGTTGCAAAAGGTATTCAACAAGTTCAAGCAGTTGACTACGATGAGACCTCCTCACCCGTAGCGATGCTTAAGTCCGTCTGAATCATGTTAGCAATTGCCGCATTTTATGATTATGAAATTTGGCAAATGGATGTCAAAACTGCATTCCTTAATGGATATCTTAAGGAAGAGTTGTATATGATGCAACCAGAAGGTTTTGTCGATCCAAAAGGTGCTAACAAAGTGTGCAAGTTCCAGCGATCCATATATGGACTGGTGCAAGTCTCTCGGAGTTGGAATATACGCTTTGATAGTGTGATCAAAGCATATGGTTTTATACAGACTTTTGGAGAAGTCTGTATTTACAAGAAAGTGAGTGGGAGCTCCGTAGCATTTCTGATATTATATGTAGATGACATATTGTTGATCGGAAATGATATTGAATTTCTGAATAGCATAAAAGGATACTTGAATAAGAATTTTTCAATGAAAGACCTTGGTGAAGTTGCTTATATATTGGGCATCAAGATCTATAGAAATAGATCAAGACGCTTAATTGGACTTTCACAAAGCACATACCTTGATAAAGTTTTGAAGAAGTTCAAAATGGATCAGGCAAAGAAAGGGTTCTTGCTTGTATTACAAGGTGTGAAGTTGAGTCAGACTCAACGCCCGACCACTGCAGAAGATAGAGAGAAAATGGAAGGTGTTTCCTATGCTTCAGCCATAGGCTCTATCATGTACGCAATGCCTTGTACCAGACCTGATGTGTGCCTTGCTATCAGTTAAGCAGGGAGGTATCAAAGTAATCCAGGAGTGGATCACTGGACAGCGGTCAAGAACTGTAACGCCCTCAATGCGGCTATAGCTCCCACGTGTCGAGGCACGACTTAGAGACATAACCGCATTGAAAGCAATGTCGCAAGTCAGGCAATCATTACAACATCCCATGTAATACATAAAAAAAGGGGGAGATAACATAGTTGGCTTACACTCGCCACGTCACATCAGAGTACATAAATAACATCCATCAAGCAAACACTCATGGCCCGACTACGGCGCCAAAATAGAAAAGAACCCAACATGCGACAAGGCCCTGAATCAAACCCCAACTAGGCACCACTACTGATCATCGGGAAAGGAAACATAATAACGCTGAGAGTCCTCGTCGAACTCCCACTTGAGCTCGTACTCGTCACCTGGAGCGGAATCACCTGGACCTGCATCTGGAATTATAGTATTTGTGAGCCACAGGGACTCAGCAATCTCGCACCCTCGCGATCAAGACTATTTAAGTTTATAGGAATGGATGAGGCAAATATATGTGGAGCTGCAGCAAGCGACTAGCATATATGGTGGCTATCTTATACGCAAAAGAGAGCGAGAAGAGAAGGCAAGCGCGAGCGAGAAGTTAGAAGGAACAACCTGCGCAAACATAACTCCAACACCGTGTCCACTTCCCGGACTCCGCCGAGAAGAGGCCATCACGGCAACACACACGGTTGATTCATTTTAATTAATTAAGGTTTAAGTTATCTACAACCGGACATTAACAAATTCCCATCTGCCCATAACCGCGGGCACGGCTTTCGAAAGTTCAATCCCTGCAGGGGGTCCCAACTTAGCCCATGACAAGCTCTCACGGTCAACGAAGGAATAGACCTCTACCCGAGTCACACCGATCAGACTCGGTAACCCGGTACAACAAGACATTTCGACAGGTTAAAACAAGACCAGCAACACCGCCCGAATGTGCCGACAAATCCCGATAGGAGCTGCACATATCTCTTTCTCAGGGCACACTCAGATGAGACATCCTACGAGTAAAACCAACCCTCAAGTTGCCCCGAGGTGGCCCCGTAGTCTACTCGGTCGGACCAACACTCACAGGGAGCACTGGCCCGTGGGGGGCTAAAATAAGATGACCCTTGAGTCTGCAGAACCCAAGGGAAAGAAAAGGGTAGGTGGAAAATGGTAAAACCAATGTTGGGCATTGCTGGAAAAGATTTAATCAAGGCGAAATATCAAGGGGTTCCCATTATAACCCAACCACGTAAGGAACGCAAAATCCGGGAACATAACACCGATATGACGGAAACTAGGGCGGCAAGAGTAGAACAAAACACTAGGCGAGAGGCCGAGCCTTCCACCCTTTACCAAGTATATAGATGCATTAAGATAACATAGCAACATAATGATATCCCAACAAGTAAATAAATGTTCCAATAAGGAACGGCTCCAATCTTCACCTGCAACTAACAACGCTATAAGAGGGGCTGAGCAAAGCGGTAACATAGCCAATCAACGGTTTGCTAGGACATGGTGGGTTAGGGGTTTGGCATGGCAATTGGGAGGCTGACAAGCAAAAGGTAGGCATCGTAGCATTGGCAAAGCAAGAGCGAGCAAACTAGCATAGCAAAGATAGTAGTGATTTCGAGGGTATGATCATCTTGCCTGCACAGTTGTCAAAGTTGACTGGATCCTCACAAGCAAGCTCAACGGGCTCCTCGGTAGCGAACTCGTCTCCCGGATCTACCCAAACAAGACAAACAAGCAACAAGGATACAATCAACCACGTGCAAGACCAAGCAATATGATGAAATGATGATATGCTATGCGGGATGTGATGCGGGATGCAAAATGCAAGATATGACAGGAAATGCGTGAACCTGGCCTCAACTTGGAATTCCAAGGGTGCCACTGGATAGAGGGGATGAAATCGCTTGAAAACGATATAAAGATCATTGGAATCGGAGCTACGGTTTGGAAATGGCAAGCGTTTTAAGATATGACACCGGTCTGCGATTTACAGCAAGTAGGCATCTAAATGCAACAAAATGAATATGCTACAGCCACCAAACATGAAAACAAAATCCATGGCAGTGATGTACACAAGATGCTTAACAAAACACTAGCACTGAGCCATAGGCAAATTCATCCATTAAGAGGTTCAAACAAGCATGGCAAAAATGAATATGCAAAACAGATTCCAGACTTTGTGAAATTAACACTAGCCTGAAATTTCAGATCACGAAGTCCTCTTCGGAGCAGCAAAACAACATGATACAAAACCTGAACATGAAAAGTAAGAACACGGCATGGAGCTACTCAACAAGCTTAACAAAACACCCAAAGTGACCTGGGGCCAAAAGGGTTCACAAAATACTCTACCGAGCACACGAACATAGCTCAAACACAATCAGTTTTCAGACTTCGTGAAAACTGAGACATGCTGAAATATAACTCACGAAGGCATGTAAACGAGCTCGATGCACTCACTACGGTGCAAGTCATGGCAAGAAAAGCATATAACCAGCAAGAAGGCACAATATGCTAGCTACACATGGCAAGAACAAAGGCATAGCATGCATGGAACACTAACGGTAGCATCGGCAAAATCGCAAACAAGTTGACGATCTGCCCAGATTAACAACGAAGCAAAAGTTGAGCTCGATTGAGTCAACCTAGAGCACTCCATATATGCAAACAAAGACATGGATGGATAGAGCATAACATAAATATCAAAACTCCCTTACTGATCATCCTCAAAAGAGGCACGGATCACTAGGAAACAAGCTGGACATATGGCATCATGAACTAAAATATCCCAGACTTTGTGAAAATCACTAAGTCTCTGAAATCAGCAATCTCAGGTACCTCTCTTCGCAAGCTTGCACAAGACAACACACACATCCTAAAAATGCATGGGTGGCACCTCTGGAAAGAAGACAAAATGCTTAACGATTCATCCCAAAGGGGCACAGGCATATCATGCACGAATTAAACATGGCAAAAATGACAAAAGTGCATGATGAACTAACGGATCTGCAATTTAACTCATGAAGCCTCCTTCTAACAGCATTTTGGGCAACAAGATGACATCAAATGCAAATGATGCAATGGAATGAAATGATGTACATGTCGAGGCGAAGATTTTGATATATCATATGCCCAAAACGGAGCTACGGTTGCGGAGATACAAGCAGTCAAAGGTAGCATGAAAATTAGGGTTTCGGGGGAGAGGGGTCAACCCAGATCTAGATCCAGCGGCACGGATTACGAGGCGGCCGGGGCACTGTAGCGGCACGGCTGCCGAGGTTCGCCGGAAATGGTGGGGACGGCGGCCGGAGCAGCGGGGAAGGCCGGGCCCGGAGGAGAGGACGGCGGCCGGAGGTGGAGCGGCGTCCTGCGGCGGCGCGGGCCACCGGAGGAGGTCGAGGCGGCGGGGCCCGGCGCGGTGGCGCCGGCCGGCGACGGCGGCAGCGCGCGGCCGGCGGACGGGCGGCGGCGGGGCGCCGGCGACGAGGAAGAAAGGCGGCGGGGCGCTGGCGCGAGGCGGCGGGGGAGATGGGCCACGGGGGCCGGGCGCGGGCCAGGCGGGCCAGCGGCGATGCGGTCCCGCCCCGGGGACAGGTGGCGGCGAATGGTTGGCTGGCGGCGGCGGGGCGGACGGTGTCCGGTCGGATCCGGACACGTCCGTCGGTGAGGGGGGGGTTTGATCTGCTTTTTTTTAAGGAGGAGGACGGGGAGGAAGACGAGATCCGAAAATGGGGGCCTTTAAATAGGCATAAGTGGAGCTAGGAGAGTCCAAATGAGGTGCGGTTTTCGCCCACGCGATCGTGATCGAACGCTCTAGGACATGGAGCAGAGTTTGGTGGGTTTTGGGACAAATTTGGAGGGTGTTAGGCTGCAACACACACAAGGCCTTTTCGGTCCCTCGGTTAACCGTTGGAGTATCAAACGAAGTCCAAATGATACGAAACTTGACAGGCGGTCTACCGGTAGTAACCCAAGGCCGCATGGCAAGTCTCGGTCCAATCCGGAAATGTTTGAACCCCACACACGAAAGAAAGCTAGAAATGGCCACCGGAGGAGAACGAAGCGCCGGAATGCAAAACGGACAACGGGGAAAATGCTTGAATGCATGAGATGAACATGTATGCAAATGCAATGCACGAGATGACATGATAAGAGATGCACGAAAAAGAAAAACAACACACGGAGACAAAGACCCGAACCCGAGAAATAAATATAACTTAGCGCCGGAGACGGCAAGAGTTGGATACAAATATGGAAAGTATATCTGGGGCTTACAACACTCCACCACTACGAAAAGATCTCGTCCCGAGATTTAGGACTGAAAGAACTCCGGGTACTCAGAACGGAGGTGATCCTCGCGTTCCCAGGTAGCTTCACGGTCGGAATGGTGAGACCACTTGACTTTGAGAAATTTGATTGACTTGTTGCGAGTCTTGCGTTCAGTCTCTTCAAGAATAGCAACTGGGTGCTCACGATAAGAGAGATCTTCTTGGAGCTCAATGTCCTCGAAGTTGACGGTGCGGTCAGGAGTCTTGAAGCACTTTCGAAGCTGAGAGACATGGAACACATCATGAACATTTGCAAAGTTTGAAGGAAGCTCGAGTTGATAGGCGAGGTCGCCTCTCTTGCTGACAATCTTGAAAGGTCCCACGTATCTAGGGGCAAGCTTCCCTTTGATACCGAAGCGACGAGTACTTTTCATAGGAGAGACACGGAGGTAAACATGATCTCCGATCTCGAAAGCCAAATCACGGTGCTTACTATCATAGTAGCTCTTCTGGCGGGATTGGGCTGCTTTGAGGTTATCACGAATGACTTTGCACATTTCTTCTGCTTCCGTGATTAAGTCATTACCCAGCAGCTGACGTTCACCGGTTTCAGACCAGTTGAGAGGGGTACGGCACTTCCTGCCATACAGAATTTCAAAAGGGGCCTTGCCCGAACTTGCTTGAAAACTGTTGTTATAGGAGAATTCAGCATAAGGAAGACAGTCCTCCCACTTCATGCCGAAAGAAATCACACAAGTCCTGAGCATGTCTTCGAGAATCTGGTTGACACGCTCGACTTGACCGCTCGTTTGAGGATGGAAAGCAGTGTTGAAGCAGATGCTGGTGCCCATGGCCTTCTGAAAAGAATCCCAAAACTTAGAGGTAAAGATGCTGCCACGGTCTGAAGAGATCACTTGAGGAATACCGTGCAGAGAGACAATGCGAGAGGTATAGAGTTCCGCCAATTGAGCTGCAGTGATCGACTCTTTGATAGGCAGAAAGTGAGCGACTTTGGTGAGCTTGTCGATGACAACGAATATAGCATCATTGCCACGCTTGGACTTTGGAAACCCAGTCACGAAGTCCATTTCAATGTGGTCAAACTTCCATTCTGGAATGGCAAGAGATTGGAGGAGACCTGCTGGCCTTTGGTGTTCTGCCTTCACTCTTCTGCAGACATCACACTCGTTCACGAATTGAGCGATCTCGCGCTTCATTCGAGTCCACCAATAAGCTTGCTTGAGGTCCTGATACATCTTCGTGCTCCCAGGGTGGATGGAGAGGAGAGAATTATGAGCCTCGTTCATGATCACTTTACGAAGTTCACCTTTGGGCACAACAATTCGATCCTCGAAGAAGAGAGTGTCCTTGTCATCAAGTCGGTAACACTTGTACTTGGACTGACTCTTTGCAATACCAATCTTCACCTTTTTCACCATAGCATCAAGAAGCTGGGCTTGGCGAATCTGGTCTTCCAAGGTAGGAGAGACTTGAAGGTTGGCGAGGAAACCTTGAGGAACAATTTGCAGATTAAGCTTGCGGAAAGCTTCACAGAGCTCAGGTTGATAAGGCTTGAGAATCAGACTGTTGCAGTAGGCCTTTCTGCTCAAAGCGTCAGCAATCACATTGGCCTTGCCTGGAGTATACTCAATACTCGAATTATACTCTTGAATCATTTTGACCCATCGAGTTTGCCTTAGGTTGAGATTAGGCTGAGTGAAGATGTACTTGAGACTCTTGTGGTCGGTGAAAATGTCCACTTTTCTTCCCAATAGAAGATGTCTCCAAGTCAAAAGAGCGTGCACAACTGCCGCCAACTCGAGATCATGAGTGGGGTAGTTCTTCTCATTAGGCTTCAACTGGCGAGAGGTATAAGCAACAACTTTCTTCTCTTGCATCAAAACTGCACCGAGACCTTGGAGAGAGGCATCACAAAAGACCTCGTACGGCTTGGATTCATCAGGCGGAGTCAGAACTGGAGCAGTGATCAACTTCTCTTTCAAAGTGTTGAAAGCAATATCACACTCCAGAGACCAAACGTACTTGACGTGCTTCTGAAGAAGATTTGAGAGAGGCTTCGCGATCTTAGAAAAGTTTTCAACGAATCTTCTGCAATAGCTTGCGAGACCGAGGAAACTGCGGAGTTGCTTCACGTTCTGAGGAGGTTCCCAATTCACAATTGCAGACACCTTCTCAGGATTCACGGAAATGCCCTTGGCGGAGATGATATGGCCAAGATAAAGAACCTCATCGAGCCAAAATTCACACTTGGAGAACTTGGCGTAGAACTGATGTTCCCTGAGCTTGTCAAGAACCAAACGCAAGTGCGTGGCATGATCTTCCTTGTTCTTGGAGAAAACCAGAATGTCATCGAGATAGACCGAAACAAAGTCATTGGTGTAGGCGTTGAAGATGAAGTTCATCATGCGAGAGAACGTCGGAGGAGCGTTGGCGAGGCCAAAAGACATGACAGTGTATTCATATGAACCAAAGCTTGTTCTGAATGCTGTCTTGGGAATATCTTCTTCACGAATGCGAATCTGGTGATAACCCATACGAAGATCAAGCTTGGAGAATACTTGGGCACCTTTGAGTTGTTCGAACAGCTCATTGATGTTGGGAAGTGGGTATTTGTTCTTGATGGTCTTCTTATTCACTGGACGGTAATCAACACAAAGTCGACTCGATCCATCCTTCTTCTTCACAAAAAGAACACCACAACCCCACGGAGAAGTACTAGGCCAGATGAGACCCAATCTTTCTTGCTCATCGAGTTGTTTCTTCAACTCCTTCAACTCTTCGGGGCCGAGCTTGTAGGGACGTTTGCACACAGGTTCCATGCCAGGTTCAAGTTCAATAACAAATTCAACTGGCCAGTGCGGTGGCATTCCTGGGAGCTCTTCTGGAAAGACGTCTTGATACTCGCAAACGACTGGAATTTGAGAGATGGCATCCAATTCACCCTTCTCATTGAGAGAAAATAGACGGATGGTATTATCCCGAGCGGCAAATACAATTACTTCCTCAGACGAATGAGTCAATTGAATCTGCCTCGTTGCACAATCAAGCTGAGCCTTGTGCTTAGAAAGCCAATCCATTCCGAGAATAAGAACAATATTCGAGTTACCAAGAACCACCGGAGAAGAGAGAAACTTGTAATCGCCCAACGTGATAGAGACATCGGGAGCAACCAAACCAGAAGTCAAAAGCTTGCCGGGAGAAACAACTTGCATGACTTTGGGCATAATCTCGGTATCAACATTGTGCTTCGATGCAAAAGGACATGACAAAAAGGAATGCGATGCACCAGTGTCAAATAGAACTTTTGTAGGAATATCATTAACAGGAAGGTTACCCATGATCACATCTGACGAGTCCTCTGCCTGAGCTGCATTCATCAAATTGACCTTGGCATGCTTGGGGTTATGCTTGACCATAGCTATACTTGCCGATCTCACAGGAGGAGGAGGAGGAAGACGCCTCTGGTTGGTACACTTGTTGGCATAGTGACCCTTCTGTTGGCACTTGTTGCACGTGACCTCTGAGAGCGGACGGTGATACGGAGCACTCGATCTTGGAGGTTGAGACGGAGCCTTGTTCTGAAAGCCTGGGTTGGGTGGGTGGGAAGAACCACTACCACCTTTGCTCTTCTGCTGATACGGCTGACGGAACGGAGGAGGAGGAAGCCAAAACTTCTGCTGCTTGGCCACTTGAGTAGAGGAAGAAGGAGTAACATCTCTGACTCGCTTCCTGGAAGCATCACACCTCAACTGAGCAGCCTCTTGCTTCAGTGCCATGTTGTAGAACTCATTGTATCTCAAAGGCTCGAAGAGAACAAGAGCGAGCTGAATATCTTCTCTGAGACCACCCCTGAACTGATATATCATGCTCTTCTCATCAGGCACGTCCTGCTTGGCAAAGCGGGCAAGTTTCTGGAACAATTTGTTGTAGTCATAGACAAACAAAGAGCCTTGCTTCAGATTGCGGAATTCATCACGCTTGCTTTCAACCACGCTCTGCGGAATGTGATGAGCTCGGAAATCTCGACGGAAATCATCCCAAGTGATAACACGTCCACCTCTGGAATCCTTGTACTGCTGGAACCACTCTGCAGCATGATCTTTGAGTTGGAAGGAAGCGAACTTGACAAAGTCCTCAGGCCTGACGTTACTGCACTCGAAATGCTTACACAGATCCACAAGCCAATCGTCAGCATCGGTTGCCTCAACACAATTGCTGAAAGTCTTTGGCCCATTAGCAAGGAACTGGTTGAGTGTAGCAAAGTGACTCTGATTGCTGCCTTGATTCCCTTGACTGCCTTGATTGCGCTCTTGGATAATTTGCATGATCAGCTGAGTGTTTGCATTGGTTGCGGCCATCACAGCTTTCCATGCCTCTGGAGGAGGTGGAGGCGGTGGCGGATCTTGATTCTGGTTCTGACTGGTGCTCTTAGCGGGAGCCATCCTGAAGAGGTTGACCACCGTTAGCACATAGACAGATAAATGAAGCTGAAACCAACGGAATGAAAATTGCAACATAAAGTCTTCACATCCGAACAAAATGAACGAATGCATTTCTCTTGAAGTGGTCACATATTCCTAAATTGCAAAGCCACGTAGAATCATGTAGAAGGGATACATCAACGGGGGATGGAATCAACATATGACGTCGAAGCAAAACGAATGCCACAACTCGAAATAAAACCAAGGGTTGGCTTGCGGAATAAGCCGGAACAAATACATGATAGAAATTTCGTCCGAAGTTTTCGTGGTGGGACCTACACGGGCTCGATCGTACAGCACCATCATGTACAAGGCAGTGCACATGACATACGAAGCGTCCCCGAGTCAGCATAGCCAAGGACTCTTTAAGACACAACGAGACCACTGTAAAATCGACCGTGAATAGACGAACCACTAGACGTCGAACCCCAATTTCATATCATACATCTGTCGGAAAAATATCGTAAGGCTACTTGAATTCCCACCTATGAAACTCCCGAAATTTTCCGGTTATGCAATCAGGTGTTGGGGATACAGGGGAGCATAATATCTCACTCAAGCTAGCAAATCCTACATCCAGCTGTATCCATCCTTCAACACATAACCAAGAAACCTTCGGAAACCATCTATCTCAACCTTCGAAAAGCATCCGTTATACAAGTTATGGCGATACTCCCGAACTCCCGCCCCAGTACTGGGTGGCGTCGAGGTTATCTCACCAACGAACTGCATAAAAGAGATTTTTGATGTCGCGCACATATCTCAAGTATACCAGAATTGCAACGATAAAATTGTGACGACAACACCTCGGAGCTCAACTCCCCGGGACACTGCCACAACCCCTAAAGACAGGAGGCATCAAGAACAATGTTCTCGTCACAAAACCATCGGAACAAAACCAAGATACTCGCGTGATCCTAAAATTTTTTTTAGTGAAATTTGAGAAGAGAAGAGTCAAAACTCTACGTCAGGATGCCTTACCAGAGCGATGAGGAGACTGGGAAGTAAAAAGAATTCCTAAGCTCTCCGATATATAGTTCCTAAATGACTGAAAACATTTTCTAGACACAACTCGGCTGCTAAAAACGATCAAGCAAAGGGGCTCCTAAGGTCGGGGAAGGCTCTGATTACCAACTTGTAACGCCCTCGATGCGGCTATAGCTCCCACGTGTCGAGGCACGACTTAGAGACATAACCGCATTGAAAGCAATGTCGCAAGTCAGGCAATCATTACAACATCCCATGTAATACATAAAAAAAGGGGGAGATAACATAGTTGGCTTACACTCGCCACGTCACATCAGAGTACATAAATAACATCCATCAAGCAAACACTCATGGCCCGACTACGGCGCCAAAATAGAAAAGAACCCAACATGCGACAAGGCCCTGAATCAAACCCCAACTAGGCACCACTACTGGATCATCGGGAAAGGAAACATAATAACGCTGAGAGTCCTCGTCGAACTCCCACTTGAGCTCGTACTCGTCACCTGGAGCGGAATCACCTGGACCTGCATCTGGAATTATAGTATCTGTGAGCCACAGGGACTCAGCAATCTCGCACCCTTGCGATCAAAACTATTAAGCTTATAGGAAAGGATAAGGCAAGTAGGTGGAAGCTGCCAGCAAGCGACTAGCATATGTGGGTGGCTAACTTATACGCAAAAGAGAGCGAGAAGAGGAGGCAAGGCGCGAGCGAGAATCTAGAGGAACAACCTGCGCAAGCATTACTCCAACACCGTGTCCACTTCCCGGACTCCGCCGAGAAGAGGCCATCACGGTAACACACTCAGTTGATTCATTTTAATTAATTTAAGGTTCAAGTTATCTACAACCAGACATTAACAAATTCCCATCTGCCCATAACCGCGGGCACGGCTTTCAAAAGTTCAATCCCTACAGGGGAGTCCCATCTTAGCCCATGACAAGCTCTCACGGTCAACGAAGGAATAGACCTCCTCCCAAGACGTTCCGATCAGACTCGGTATCTCGGTAATTCAAGACACTTCGACAGGTTAAAACAAGACCAGCAACACCACCCGAATGTGCCGACAAATCCCGATAGGAGCTGCACATATCTCTTTCTCAGGGCACACTCAGATAAGCAATCCGTACAACTAAAACCAGCCCTCGAGTTTCCCCGAGGTGGTGCTGCAAGGGGCTCTAGTTTGGACCAACACTTAGAGGAGCACTGGCCCGGGGGGGGGGGTAAAATAAGATGACCCTTGAGTCTGCAGAACCCAAGGGAAAGAAAAGGCTAGGTGGCAAATGGTAAGACCAATGTTGGGCATTGCTGGACAAGCTTTAATCAAGGCGAAACATCAAAGGGTTCCCATTATAACCCAACCGCGTAAGGAACGCAAAATCCGGGAACATAACACCGATATGACGGAAACTAGGGCGGCAAGAGTGGAACAAAACACTAGGCGAGAGGCCGAGCCTTCCACCCTTTACCAAGTATATAGATGCATTAAGATAACATAGAATTATAGTGATATCCCAACAATTAAATAAATGTCCCAACAAGGAACGGCTCCAATCTTCACCTGCAACTAGCAACGCTATAAGAGGGGCTGAGCAAAGCGGGAACATAGCCAATCAAAGGTTTGCTAGGACATGGTGGGTTAGAGGTTTGACATGGCAATTGGGAGGCTGACAAGCAAAAGGTAGGCATCGTAGCATTGGCATAGCAAGAGCGAGCAAACTAGCATAGCAAAGATAGTAGTGATTTCGAGGGTATGATCATCTTGCCTGCACAGTTGTCAGAGTTGACTGGATCCTCACAAGAAAACTCAACGGGCTCCTCGGTAGAGAACTCGTCTCCCGGCTCTACCCAAACAAGACAAACAAGCAACAAGGATACAATCAACCACGTGCAAGACCAAGCAATATGATGAAATGAAGATATGCTATGCGGGATGCGATGCGGGATGCAAAATGCAAGATATGACAGGAAACGCATGGACCTGGCCTCAACTTGGAATTCCAAGGGTGCCACTGGAAATATGAGATGAAATCGCTTGAAAACGATATAAAGAACGCCGGAATCGGAGTTACGGTTTGGAAATGGCGAGCATTTTAAGAATGACACCGGTCTGCGATTTACAACAAGTAGGCATCTAAACGCAACGAAACGAACATGCTACAACCACCAAACATGACAACAAAATATATGGCAGGGATGCACACAAGATGCTTAACAAAATACTAGCACTGAGCCATGGCCAATTCATCCATTATGAGGTTCAAACAAGCATGGCAAAAACGCAAATGCAAAACAGATTCCAGACTTTGTGAAATTAACACTAGTCTGAAATTTCAGATCACGAAGCCCTCTTCGGAGTAGCAAAACAACATGATACATGACTTGATTAGGACAAGTAAGAACATGGAATGGAGCTACTCAACAAGCTTAACAAAAGACCCAAAGTGACCTGGGGCCAAAAGGGTTCACAAAATATACTAACGGGCACACGAACATAGCTAAAACACAATCAGTTTTCAGACTTAGTGAAAACTGAGACATGCTGAAATATAACTCACGAAGGCATGTAAACGAGCTCGATGCACTCACCACGGTGCAAGTCATGGCAAGGCAGGCATACATACATTAAGAAGGCACATAATACAAGCTAGACATGGCAATAACAATGGCATAGCATGCACGGATCAACTACAACAACATCGGCAAAATCGCAAACGAGTTGACGATCTGCCCAGATTCACAACGAAGCAAAAGTAAGCTCGATTGACTCAAGCTAGGGTGCTCCATAATTGCAAACAAAGACATGGATGGAAATAGAATAACATGATTAACAAAACTACTTTACTGATCATACTCAAAAGAGGCACGGATCACTGGGAAACAAGCTGAACATATGGCATCATGGACTAAATAATCCCAGACTTAGTGAAAACAACTAAGTCTCTGAAAACAGATCTTCCGGGTGCCTCTCTTTGCAAGCTTGCACAAGTCACCACACACATCCTAAAAATGCATGGGTTGCACCTCTGGAAAGAAGACAAAATCCTTAACAAAACATATGAAGGACTCACAGGCATATCATGCACACAATAATCATGGCAAAAATGACAAAAGTCTAAGATGAACTAGCAGATCTGACAATTAACTCACGAAGCCTCCTTCTAACAGCATTTTTGGCATCAAGATGAACTCAAATGAAAATGATGCAATGTAATGAAATGATGTACTCGTCGAGGCGAACATTTTGATATACTATATGTCCAAATCGGAGCTACAGATGCAAAGTTACGGGGCCTCGAACAGGAGCATATGAGCTAAAAATCTAGGGACTTAGCGAAAAAAACAACCCTGCGGATTAGGGTTACTGTAGCAACCGCGGATCTGGATCGGGCGAGCTGGATCCGGTGAGGTCGCTCGCCGGCGACGACGGGCGGTGGCGGCCGGAAGGAGGGGAGGCGAGGCCGGGGCTGGCCGGCCTTGGCGGCGAGGAGGGGCGGCGCGGCCGGGGACGGGCGGCGGCGGCCCGGCGACGAGGCGGCGGAGGCGGCGCGGGGCGCGGCGCGAGCTGCTGGCCGGCGTCGATGGCGGCGGCGGCGGTGGCGGCCTCGGGGCGGAGCAGGCGGCGGCGCGGCGACCTCGGGCGCGCGGCGGCGAGTGGCCCGGTCGGGCGCGGGAGCGGGCCCGCCTCGGGCCTGGGCGGGCCGGCGGGAGCGGCGGCGGGGAAGTGGTCCGCCCGCCACGTGGCGGCGCTGGATTGGCTGTGGCGATGCGTCCGGTCGGATCGGACGTGTCCGGCCGGCGCGGGGATCCTGTTGTTTTTAGCTAGGGTTTCGGGGAGGAAGAAGAGATCCGAAAACGGGGGGGCTATTTATAGGCATAAGTGGAGCTAGGAGAGTCCAAATGAGGTGCGGTTTTCGGCCACGCGATCGTGATCAAACGCTCTAGGACATGGAGCAGAGTTTGGTGGGGTTAGGGCCAAATTGGAGGGGTGTTGGGCTGCAACACACACGAGGCCTTTTCGGTCCCTTGGTTAACCGTTGGAGTATCAAACGAAGTCCAAATGATACGAAACTTGACAGGCAGTCTACCGGTAGTAAACCAAGGCCGCTTGGCAAGTCTCGGTCCAATCCGGAAATGTTTAATCCCCACACACGAAAGAAAGCTAGAAAAGACCACCGGAGGAGAACGAAGGGCCGGAATGCAAAACGGACAACGGGGAAAATGCTCAAATGCATGAGATGAACACGTATGCAAATGCAATGCACATGATGACATGATATGAGATGCATGACAACGAAAACAACACACGGAGGCAAAGACCCGAACCCGAGAAATAAATATAACTTAACGCTGAAAACGGCAAGAGTTGGATTACAAATAGGGAAAGTTAGATCCGGGGTGTTACAACACTCCACCACTACGAAAAGATCTCGTCCCGAGATCTAGAACTGAAAGAACTCCGGGTACTCAGGACGGAGGTGATCCTCGCGTTCCCAGGTAGCTTCACGGTCGGAATGGTGTGACCACTTGACTTTGAGAAATTTGATTGACTTGTTGCGAGTCTTGCGTTCAGTCTCTTCAAGAATAGCAACTGGGTGCTCACGATAAGAGAGATCTTCTTGGAGCTCAATGTCCTCGAAGTTGACGGTGCGGTCGGGAGTCTTGAAGCACTTTCGAAGCTGAGAGACATGGAACACGTCGTGAACATTTGCAAAGTTTGAAGGAAGCTCGAGTTGATAGGCGAGGTTGCCTCTCTTGCTGACAATCTTGAAAGGTCCCACATATCTAGGGGCTAGCTTCCCTTTGATATCGAAGCGACGAGTACCTTTCATAGGAGAGACGCGGAGGTAAACATGATCTCCGATCTCGAAAGCCAAATCACGGTGCTTAATATCATAGTAGCTCTTCTGGCGGGATTGGGCTGCTTTGAGGTTATCACGAATGACTTTGCACATTTCTTCTGCTTCTGTGATTAAGTCATTACCCAAAAGCTGACGTTCACCGGTTTCAGACCAGTTGAGAGGGGTACGGCACTTCCTGCCATACATAATTTCAAAAGGGGCCTTGCCCGAACTTGCTTGAAAACTATTGTTGTAGGAGAATTCAGCATAAGGAAGACAATCCTCCCACTTCATGCCGAAGGAGATCACACAAGCCCTGAGCATATCTTCAAGAATCTGGTTGACACGCTCGACTTGACCGCTTGTTTGAGGATGGAAAGCAGTGCTGAAGCGGATGTTGGTGCCCATGGCTTTCTGAAAAGAATCCCAAAACTTCGAGGTAAAGATGCTGCCACGGTCTGAAGAGATCATTTGAGGAATACCGTGCAGAGAGACAATACGAGAGGTATAGAGTTCTGCCAATTGAGCTGCAGTGATCGACTCTTTGATAGGCAGAA